>NW_020670234.1:0-10283 GCF_002925995.2 Terrapene triunguis | reverse complement strand
GAACTGGAGAGAAGGGGTCAGGTTTCTTGAGAAACCTAGTTTGGTGTGTCTCTAGGTGGCTTGGGCCTGCAAACTAGAGTAGGCTGCTACCAGATAAAGACCAGCCTCTGAGCATGTTGAATAAAGATATGTTTTGCATATGGCTCTAACTGCCAGATGCATCACTTATTGCTAATAAAACAATATTAAATGGCAGCTGCTCCCCAGCTTTAAGCCATAAATAGCCAACCACAGTAAAAAAAAAAAAAAATAGGCCCAATATTACCCCATTCCCTGTCCACAGATTACAGCCCCCATCCTGCCCCTGTTGTCCCAGAAGCTCAGGTAAGAAGGTGGGCACTAGATTCCAATACCAAGGCCTCCGTGACAGAGAACACCCTGGCAGTAGCTCCTTCTCCTTTACACTGAGGTGGTCCCGACACACGTGCCTTCTGCTGATCACAAAGCTGACATTGTCACAGGGGGAGAGAGATCATTTCTCAAGCCAGGTTCCAGGCCTTCATTGCTTTTTTTAATTTTAATTATAAAACCCTCATTTTCAATTCCACCTGCAATCACGTGCAGATGCCACAGCACAGGTGTTAGGTGCTAGCATAGGCGTATCTCACAGCCGTAAGGTGTGTGTCTGAAAGAAGTGGTCCTAGTCTCCCATCTGGGGTCGGGGGAGGGAAAGATTGTGACAGTTAAGCAGCTGGAGATCCAATAGATTCCCCCAGATTGTGAACTCATGTAAGAAATAGGGGGCGTAAACTCTCAAGAAAAAGGCAGATATAATTCCAAGACAGGTCTCCCCAGCCTAAGCTCAGCATTTTCCAGCTGGTTTGCTCTCATCTAGGCCCCGCCCCAACCGAAAGCCAGGCATCCAGTAGCACAGGGTAGGGTGGGTGACACTGAGCGCATTGCAACCAAGACTGCAACACTCCCTCTCCCAGCAGCCCCCGAGAGGGACGGTCTGATGGAACACTGAGGAATTCCATGATGCTGCCCCTGGAGAAGGACAATGGCCCCAGACCACCCTGGGGGAATCCTCACTAAGGAAGAGATGGAACCACCCAATAGCAACCCCAGCCAGGGCTTAAATTCTCCTACGCTATTTCCTGGAGAAGCCTCCCCACACTCCCATTCGGAGCTCCGGGCTTCAGCTGCAGGGCAGGGGGTCTCAGGGCTTCACCCCTCACAGGAGATTTGGGGTTGAAGAGGAGATAGAATCATAGAATACCAGGGTTAGAAGGGACCTCAGGAGGTCATCTAGTCCAACCCCCTGCTCAAAGCAGGACCAATCCCCAGACAGATTTTTACCCCAGTTCCCTAAAGGGCCCCCCTCAAGGATTGAGCTCACAACCCTGGGTTTAGCAGGCCAATGCTCAAACCACTGCGCTATCCCTCCCCCACGAGGTATGCCAGTGCTCATCCCACGGGTTTGAGAATATTTATCAGTGCTCCTCTCTGGAGATCTCCAGCTAAATTTAAGCCCTGATCCTAGACATATGTGCCTGCACCCCACCTCCATGAACACATATGTGAGAAATTGCAGAGCAGTGTGACAAATAAATGTATCCTGCTCCTTTGACCACCTCACCTATACTCTTCTCCTTCATGTATCCACCAGAGTTACTTCTAACCCATGAGCAGCTTCAATCAATGACTGGTTGTTTTTAGATCAATCTGCCATAGGAATATTTTCTCCAAATATAGAACGTCCCACTATACTCCCCCCAAAAAATACCCCTGCTCAATTGGGCCAGCTGAAATTCAGATTGAGTGACAGTTTTTCTATAAAAAATCACAACCTTACAGGTCGTTAGGTCAGGGTCTCTCAGGGCTAGTTTTAGAGCAAAAGACAAAACAACAGCAAACTTCATATGCCACAAGAGCAAATTGTATAGAGGGTGAAAACATGACTTTATGCAAGTAAATGGGAGTTTTGCCACTTACTTCAATGGGGCCAGGATCTCACCCACCGCCTCTGGGGCTTTAATTTATAGTAGGCAGCAAAATCTTTGGTAACTATTTTGGGTAGGGAGGACTATAACCTCACAAGTCAAAGCAAACAGTGGAAAACTTTACATGCTGCCTATCAACAGCAAATGTCACTGGAAGAGCATTAGTAATAAATGTCATGGAGTGCTCTAATTACCTCCTACAGCTCCTCGCCTTTAGGGTAGATGTTCCATCCACTGAGGTCATGCTGTGGTACATATTAATTAAATGTCTTCAGTGTTATCTGCTGTGTCTTGGAGGCAGCAGCAAAAGCAATGTGCAAAATAATGGTTTATCTTAAAAGAAAAATAAACACATCCGGGAGCAGGGAAATATCTTGAAATTTTGAAATATATATCTGTTATTAAAACAACAAAATAATCAGCTGATGCTGTAGATGGATTTTCTTCCCTTTTTCATGGCATATTTTAAAACCGATTAATGAACAGAAGTAAGAAGCAGAAATTGGGATCGTACATGAAAGCACAAATGCTACTGTTTACTAAATATCTGTGCCTCTTAAAATACTGGCCTCATTATAATAGATGACTTGCAAGAAAATGTTTCTCTCTGTACTCACTGGCTGGTACTGCATCTACAGGCAGATCCATGCCCTTTGCAGAGAGAGAAAAAAAGATTTCATTGTGCTCCTAGAAGCCAAAAAGTGGTTTGTTCTGGTCCAAAGTCCACTGAAGTCAATGGGAGTAATGGAAGAATTCCCTTTGATGTTAGCTGGCTAGATCGTCGGGCTCAACGGGTAGTGATCAATGGCTCTATGTCTAGTTGGCAGCCGGTTTCAAGCGGAGTGCCCCAAGAGTCGGTCTTGGGGCCGGTTTTGTTCAATATCTTCATTAATGATCTGGAGGATGGTGTGGACTGCACCCTCAGCAAGTTTGCAGATGACACTAAACTCGGAGGAATGGTAGATATGCTGGAGGGTAGGGATAGGATACAGAGGGACCTACACAAATTAGAGGACTGGGCCAAAAGAAACCTGATGAGGTTCAACAAGGACAAGTGCAGAGTCCTGCACTTAGGACAGAAGAATCCCATGCACTGCTACAGACTAGGGACTGAGTGGCTAGGCAGCAGTTCTGCAGAAAAGGAGCTTGGGGTTACAGTGGACGAGAAGCTGGATATGAGTTGACAGTGTGCCTTTGTTGCCAAGAAGGCTAACAGCATTTTGGGCTGTATAAGTAGGGGCATTGCCAGCCGATCGAGGGACATGATCATTCCTCTCTATTCTACATTGGTGAGGCCTCATCTGGAGTACTGTGTCCAGTTTTGGGCCTTACACTACAAGAAGGATGTGGAAAAATTGGAAAGAGTCCAGCGGAGGGCAACAAAACTGATTAGGGGGCTGTAGCACATGACTTATGAGGAGAGGCTGAGGGAACTGGGATTGTTTAGTCTGCAGAAGAGAAGAGTGAGGGGGGATTATATAGCTGCTTTCAACTACCTGAAAGGAGGTTCCAAAGAGGATGGATCTAGACTGTTCTCAGTGGTAGTAGATGACAGAACAAGGACTAATGGTCTCAAGTTGCAGTGGGGGAGATTTAGGTTGGATATTAGGAAAAACTTTTTCACTAGGAGGGTGGTGAAGCACTGGAATGGGTTACATAGGGAAGTGGTGGAATCTCCTTCCTTAGAGGTTTTTAAGGTCAGGCCTAACAAATCCCTGGCTGGGATGATTTAGTTGGGAATAGGTCCTGCTTTGAGCAGGGGGTTGGACTAGATGACCTCCTGAGGTCCCTTCCAACCATGATATTCTATGAATGAGACCTCCAGTGAACACTTTTATATATATGAAGACAAATATGAAGATATTTGAGAGACTCTTGCTTCTACTGTTGCAGCTTGTTCAATTTTGGTTGCGAAAGGGATATCTGTAATGTCTGCAGTGGAGAAAATCATCCATTAGCCAGGAATCATCACCCACTAATAGAGCTTAAAGAGGAGATTTTCCAATGTATCAAAGAGATTTAGGAACAAAACTCCCACTGAAAGTCATGGAAACTTGTCCCCCTGAATCCCTTAGATACTTTTGAAAATCTGGCTCTCTAAATCTTGAAACCCTTGGGAATCCCTAACAACCTGTCCATAGTAGGACATAAAAGTGTATTTTAAAATAAAATGTTAGCTTATACATTTTAATAAACAACCTTTAGTGTAGACAGGAAAGGTTGTATTTTAATACATTGTCTGGTCAAGATGAATTTGAAGCCATGGCTACACTATGTGGACTATAGCACCATAGCTACAGTGTCACTGCTCTGCTGACATGTAGTGTAGTCTAGACAGCCTACACCTATGGAAGAGGTTTCTCCACACGTTGTAGGAACACCACTTCCCCAAGCGATGAGAGCTAGGGCTTGTCTTCACTTAAAGCCGCTGTAGCACTTCAGTGAAGATGCTACCTACACCAATGGGAGAGCTTTGCCTGTCGGTGCAGATGCTTTACCTCCCTGAAGGGGAAGTCGCCAGGTCGACGGGAGAATTCTCTCATCATCCTAGCAGTGTTTACACCCGGGGTTAGGTCAGTTTAGCTGCGTCTCTCAGGGGTGTGAATTTTTCACACCGCTGAGTCACAGACTTGTACCGTCCTAATTTCCTGGTGTACACCAGGCCCTAGTTACATGGAAGTATTCTTCCATTGACCTAACTCTGTCTACACTGTTAAGTCGGCATCACTGCATTGCTCAACGGTGTGGATTTTTCCCATCCCTGAATGACATAGTCATGACAGCCTAAATTTTAAGCATAGAAAAGGCCGTAAGCTTGCACCTATGGAGCTAGGTAATATATTAAAATACAACTTGCCTTGTCTACACTAAGGCCTTGTCTACACTTGCAAGTTAGAGCCCATTAAATCAGCCCTGGGCGCCATAATTCCTGAGGTGTCCACACTGGCAAGGCACTTAGAGCGCCCGGACCCCGCGGCTGGAGCGCCCCTGATAATCCACTTCCATGAGGAGCATAGAGCTTTCTGCGCCCTGGCTGGAGTGCCGGAGTGTCAGTGTGGATGACGTGTTGCATTACTGCGCTGTGATTGGCCTCCAGAAACATCCCATAATCCCCTGAAATCAAGTGGCCATTCTGGTCATTGTTTTGAACTCGGCTGCAGGCATGCGAATATCCCCTGTTTCTGACAGCCCGCATGCTTATCTGCTCCGGGACACAAAGCAACCCATTACTGTGGAATGCTCATGCTGCAGAGGCAGGTGTTTGTGTGTGAGTGGGTGTGAGAGAGAGAGAGAGAGAAAGAGAGGCGGGGGGTGGGGGCTGATATCGGGTTTCCCCCTTCCCCTTGCCGCTGTCTGAACTTACAAGATAGCATGCTGACACACTCTGCCCCCCAAAACACACTGTCTCTCCCCCCACATACACACAACACACTCCCTGCCACACTCCCCACCCCCTCATTTGAAAAGCAGCTGGCAATCTAGTAGGATGCCCATGGAACAATAGGATTGGGAAACCTGCATCATGTGATGCTGCGCCTGCCCCATTAGGCATTGCAAACCCTTTCCAAAGCAGTGTGCTGCAGCCACTTGCACGCTGGGATAGCTACCACAATGCACTGCCCTCTGTGGCATTGCAAGAGCTGCTAATGTGGACATGCTCCACAGTCACAAGGAGCAGTGTGAACACACAGCAGCGCTTTCCCTGCTACTGTCTCCGGGGGCTGGTTTAACTCCCGGTGCTCTACATCTGCAGGTATAGACATAGCCTGAGGTTTTAAAATGTTAAAATATGTTAGTTAATGCTCTTAAAACTTCAGCACTGTTTAGTCTAGTGAGACCAGGCCCTTCCCGTTGTAAAGTCAGGAAGAACTGTGAATTTGCCATCTGACATAATTTTCTCTTTGTTTTCAGAAAATTAAAGAGAGGAGAGAATGTGAAACATATGTAGGACTCAGAGCTCAGCTAGAAAGGGAAGTTGGGGACTGAGTTGTTGTTGTTTTTTTTTAACATCTGGCCCAAGGTATTTCTCTATCCACTATCTTAAACGCCTGTGTGTCTGGCATTAAGTCTGGAGTACTAGTGCTTTTCTGCTGCTGTTTGTAGGAGGGAAGGCCAAGCTGTGAACTGTAGAGTTCCTGCTTTTCTAGGGCGTGGAGAAGCCTCACACCTTTTAAAGAAATCCAAAGCAGGTGGCAGGCATGAAAAGCCTTAGAGCAGTGATTCGCAACCTATTTACCATTGTGGACCACATGCGCTGCACTCTGTGGGCGTGGCTACACTCGCAGATGTAGAGCGCCGGGAGTTAAACCAACCCCTGGAGACAGCAGCAGGGAAAGTGCTGCTGTGTGTTCACACTGCCCCTTGTGACTGTGGAGCATGTCCACATTAGCAGCTCTTGCAATGCCACAGAGGGCAGTGCATTGTGGTAGCTATCCCAGCATGCAAGTGGCTGCAGCGTGCTTTGGAAAAGGACAGTGTGTGTCAGCATGCTATCTTGTAAGTTCAGACAGTGGCAGGGGGAAGGAGGAAACCCAACATCAGCCCCCACCCTCTGTCTCACACACACACACACACACACACACACACACAAAAGCCTGCCTGTGCAGCAGGAGCATTCCATAGTAATGGTTTGCTTTGTGTCCTGGAGCAGATAAGCATGCGGGCTGTCAGAAACGGAGCTTTGAAAGGCGATATTCGCATGCCTGCAGCCGAGTTCAAAACAATGACCAGAATGGCCACTTGATTTCAGGGGATTATGGGATGTTTCTGGAGGCCAATCACAGCGCAGTAATGCAACACGTTGTCCACACTGACACCCCAGTGCTCCAGCCAGGGTGCAGAAAGCTCTATGCTTCTCATGGAGATGGATTATCAGGAACGCTCCAGCCGCGGGGTCCAGGCGCTCTAAGCGCCTTGCCAGTGTGGACACCTCAGGAGTTAGGGTGCCCGGGGCTGATTTAATGCTCTCTGACTTGCAAGTGTAGCCAAGGCCTGTGTTATGTGGGCTGCATCCACACCATATAAATACTACCTGTATGGCCCTGAGGATATCGCATGGGCCGCAGCTGTGTTTTGTTTTGGCCTCAGGTGGCCCGCGAGTTGAGGACCACTGCCTTAGTGAGTTGATAAGACCATGAGAAGCCACCCGAACAGTCGTCCTTTCCTGAAGTGAAGGTTGGCTGTTGAAAACTATAGCTAAATTACAAGAGTAATAACACATATTCTCAACGGAGATGCATTGGTCTAGTGCCCAGTGATTGCATTAAGTCTGAAACAAGAGTGAAATGTTCTTGGCTCTTCTAACGGGGAAGTTACCAAATACAGTTCACAAAAGAGGAAGGAAGGAAAGAAAGAAAGAACACGCAGTGTTATTTCTATTGATCGATCTTAAATCAGTACAGAGTTTTTATTTACCTTTTGAGAAATGCGAGAAACAAATCTCTGGATTCAAACCCTCTCTCCAGAGCTGAAATTTGCCCTGTTATAGGCCTAATCCAAACCTACTGAAGTTTTGGGAGGATTGAATCTGGATCCAGGGATTAGATTCTGACTGTTGTTGAGTTAAGAAGTTAGGAACCAGACCCAGAGTTTGGCTCTGGAGGTTTAATCTGGGTGCATTTCTAACGTTCAATGATTTCAGCATTTTTCATAGTCTTTTCTGAGGCAATGCATTGAAGTGTCCTGGCTAAGAAATTTGTGATATTTGGCATATTTCCCATGCATACCTTCTTACTGTGCTCTGTTGTCTCTTTCATTCACAAATATCCAGTTATGAATACTCTGAACGCTTTTCTTCTAAAAGCATCCACTGTCCTCCGGTGTCTGATGGCTGGCGTGTCACTCTACTCTAAACATAAAATGAAGATATCAGATCAGGTAGGATGGATTAAAATTATTATTTCATTCTCTTCACATCAAACTGTGAATAGGCTCATTCTTTCTCCATGAGGCTGGGCAAGAATATTATAGACATAATAGTCAGAGCTGTGCGTATGTAGTGTGACATATGACCCCATCAAATGGATTCTTGTCTGTTTGGTTTTTAATGTGTGTAGGCTCAGAACAATTATTTTAACTATATAAAATAAATGTTCTTAGCTTTAAGTCCTACTTTACATCTCTACTCATCAACGCCTGTATACAGCCATTAGCCTTCTCTTTTGAGTATGATAGATTTAGCCACTAACAATATTCAGGATCCTTGCACGAAAGAAATTGCACAGTCACTTGCAATAATGAAGTTGCAGCTGTCCAAACACACATTCAGCTACTGTTTCCACTGCAAATCCCTGACAAAGAGGCAAATGGTCTCTTCGAGATCATGACATGAGAAAGGAATTCCTGTTTTAGCCTCAAAGAGATGGAGCTACTTTCTGAGGACACTTGCGTAGGAGGTCACTAAGCAGAAATGATTACTCAAAAGCTCTGAAACGGTGATATTTGACATCAAGTGGAGTCACAGAAAGCCATAACACAATCACAGCATGACATCCTGACATTTCATTGTGATGTCTTTGTGATGACATTGCATCATCTTCAGTCAGTGTCACCATGTAACATCACAGGGCAAACACTGCATTTAAAGGTCACATTATCGGGCCAGAATTGTTTTGGGTTTTTTTTATTCTCTGAAAAATGCAATATCTTACCTTTCTTCCTTCTTGGGAAGTGGGGGGGTGGAGCAGGAGAGGGGGGATTTTCCAACATATTTTCTCCACTTACAGAAGTGGAGAAACCAACTCTTCGTGGCTTCCATCCTGCTTGTTCTACTTTCTCACCACTTCGCATTTCCTCTCGTCACTTGGGAGGCAGTAAGGTCTAGGTCAGCATTTACTGACCTTTTCAGGTTGGCAACACCTTAATGGAAGTGGAAAAACTTTCATGACCCTTTATATTTATTACAAAAGGATAAAAAAAATGTATCAATAATGTTAAGTCTACGCAATTGAATTGTGTGTGTATGTTTTGAGAGGTTGACAGCAAATACTTGACCTTGAATGGTAAAAGTGTGTGTGTTGGGGGAAGGGGGGGAAGCAAGATATTTTGCTTTAGATTCCAATAAAAGTTTCAATTCCTCACAAGTGACCTTACTGGTTGCCTTTTGTAACCCCTCTAGGGATCACTAGTGATGCTGTGCAAATAACTGATTTTCTGGTTTGTGGCAATTTTGACAAATTAAAAAAATAATAATAATTTTGTGTCAACCTGAAAACATTTTTTTTTTTAATTTTTGGGTGAATTGATGCAAGATGAAACATTTCATTTTAATGTTGAGCATTCTTGAACTTTTATAAAGACAAAAGGAAAGGAAATTTCTTAATGAAGAGGTGTTTTGAATTGAAAGAACAAAACATTTTAAAATGAAAATATTGAAACAAAACAATTTGATTTTTTGGGGATTTTTTTTTCAACCAAAACAATGAGGTAAAATTGACCAAAATTCACAGGTTTCTGTCCATGCGAACCTGCATTTTTTGCCGAAGAAAGGTTTTAGTCAAAAATTTCCAACCTTCACTATACATGGCCTATGGGTTGAGACGCACTGGTCTAGTGTAAAGCGTAAAGGGACTGGAAGCCAAGGCTTGAGCTGTAATCCCAACTCTGCCAGTAACCTCTTATAAGGCAAGTCATTTTCACTGCAATAGGTTGCATATCACTGCCTGAACGGGCATCCTACAAAAATATTACAGACCTGGAGACAGGAACTCAAGAAGATTCAGAACTATCTTGCTAACTTGATAGTTCCCATCTATAAATGCAAAAAAGTTGTGCGTGTTTATTAATAATCATAATACCCAGCTCTTAGATAGCACTTCTCAATTCTGTAGATCTCGAAGTGCTTTACAAAGGAGGTCAGTATCATTATGCCTTTTTACAGATGGGGAAACTGAGGCACAGAGCAGGGAAGTGACTTGCCCAAGGTCACCTGGCCGACCAGTGACAGCACTAGAATAGAAGCCAGGTTGCCTGAATACCAGTCCAGGAGTCTAACCACTAAACCACGCTGCTTTGTTTAAAGCAGTTAGAAAGTGGGAAGGGAGAAATATATTCATGATGTTAAATAAAAACATACTTCTGCACTACAGATATTTTAGGAAGTGCTCAAAGAAGACTAAGGCAATGGGGCCCAGTGAATAAGGGACTGCACTGGGTAGCTTTGCTCCATGTCTAGCTCTTTCACTGACTTGCTGTATGACATTGGGCAAGTCTCTGTGATTTCTTTCCCATCCTCCCCTTTGTCTGTCTTGTCTATTAAGACTGTAAGCGCTTTGGGACCGGGACTATCTCTTGCTCTGTTTGTACAATGTCTGGTACAACGCGGCCCCAATCTCAGTGGGG
>NW_020670233.1:0-2164 GCF_002925995.2 Terrapene triunguis | reverse complement strand
GGGAAGGGGCTCTGGGCTGGAGTGGGGGTTGGGATGCAGGGTGGGGGCTCCAGCTGGGGGTGCAGGCTCTGGGGTGGGACTGGGGATGAGGAGTTTGGGGTGCAGGAGGGTGTTCTGGGCTGGGATTGATGGGTTTGGAGGGCAGGAGGGGGATCAGGTCTGGGGCGCAAGGGTGTGTGTGAAAAGTGGTCCTTCCGGGAGCTTACCCCAGGCAGCTCCTGGAAGCAGCGGCATGTCCCCCCTCTGGCTGCTACGCAAAAGCACGGCCAGGCGGCTCTGTGTACTGCCCTGTCTGCAGGCGCCGCCCCCACAGCTCCCATTGGCCACAGTTCCTGGCCAATGGGAGCTGCGGGGATGGTGTTTAGGACAGGGGCAGCGTGCAGAGTCCCCTAGCTGCCGCTATGTGTATAAGCTGGAGGGGGGACATGCCGCTTTTTCCCAGGAGCTGCGCGGAGGCTAGCAGGGAGCCTGCCAGCCCCACTCTGCGGCACCGCCAACCAGACAGTCAATGGCCTGGTCAGCAGAGCCTCCAGAATCCCTTTTCAACCGGGTGTTCCAGTCAAAAAACAGACACCTGGTCACCCTACCTGCCAATGATTTTCCCCTCAAGGGCTTCTTAAATAAACATTTCCTGCAGATTCCTGAATTTCCCTCCTGCTGACTTGGGGTCCTGCAGGAGCCCTTTTGCTCCCTGTAGCATCTATATAGATGAGGCTCATTCTGTAATCAGGGCTGGCTTACCTGCAGGTTCTCCAGCCCATGGGGCAAGCCATCCTGCTATAGTAATAATATGTTACTTATTTTTACATGATGCTACCAGAGAAAATAAAGACAGTCTGTACCCCTATAAATTAATGGGGATCCACATGGATGTAAGGATCCACTCTTGTGAATCTGATTCCAGGATTCGGGCCTAGGTTTATCTCTGAATTTGTATCCCCCTCTGATATAAATATTTGTGTCTTATTTTTTCACTGTCTAGATCTTCTGGGCAACAGAATAGGTTTGTTAGCTGCACATTTTGTTTCAGAAAATAAGGGCCGCCAATATATGGTAGCAAACGGGTTGGTAGACAAGTTTTGGCCAATGGTATATTTGTGGTTTCCTTTTCTTTTCCCATCTAAGAGAAGTATATAAACAACTTGCCTGGTTGCCTCAAAGAGGAAGATATTACAATAAAGGTATTATAGATGTGTATAGAACAGACAAACTGATGCTAGAAAATTACAATAAAAACAGATTCTGAAGAAACATACTGTAGTCAGTTCTTAGTGATGCTTACAAACATTACATAAGACCTTAGAGGAGATGATTTAGTGACTGGTGATTATGTGGATAAAATGTGTATGAGTAAGTGCTACATACTTCAGGATCAAGCTTTAGTGGGTAAAAAACCTCACTTCTTCAGATGCATGGGATACTTCAGGAGGACTGCCAGTGTTCCCTCTGATTTTTCCCATCCATGTGCAGAATGAATTTTGCTATGTGCACCAATATGGAGATGATGGGTGGCAGGGGTAGGGCTGAGGGGCTTGGAGTGTGGAAGGGGGCTCAGGGCTGGGGCAGAGGGTTGAGGGGCAAGGGGGCGAGGGCTGTGATTGGGGGTGCGGGCTTTGGGGTGGGGCTGGGGAAAGAGGACTCCCCCTCCCCCTCCAGCCCTCTTTCCCCACAGCAGCACCTGGGCTGGGGCTGCGGGAGGGGCGCCTCTCCCTGCCGCAGCTGCTCCGGGGCTGGAGGAGTTAAGTGCGCGGCCTTTCATGGCATCCTGCGTGGCTGCACCAGCGTGCACCTTAGCAGGAACTTAGATGACTGCATACCTCAGGCGTGACAGAATAAAAGGAAAACACAAGAGGGGTACAGGGTTATGCAAAAAAAACCCTATGAAAATTAGGTGTTTATAATTATACTCTCGGTTTATTTGTAAACCAGATCAGTGTGTGTGACTTCATTCACATATTTGAAATAACTTCATTAAAAATTCTTTGTGGATGTGTAAGGTGATGGTGGGTCATGCCACGTACCTTGATTAGCTATAATAATAACCGTTTAGGACCCAATAGTTCCTTCTACTTTTAGAAGTAGTGGATATCTAAGCAAATATCTGACTAAATTACTGCTGCAAGAATGCATGACCAATGGGAGCATAGCTCCTGAAGAAACCATG
>NW_020670232.1:0-4980 GCF_002925995.2 Terrapene triunguis | reverse complement strand
AGAATGAAAATTAAAATTCTATGGAGAGTGTGTGTATATATATGTGTGTGTATATATATATATATATATAATATAATTACCCTGAATATAATACATTCATTATGATCATCTATATTGAAATGAATACACATTAATATTAAATGGCCAAAACCTCAAAATATTATCAACAGCTAATTACATATGTTACTATAAATATAATATATACACATCCATACAAATGTATACTACTGTACTATATAACAAGGAAATTTAGTTTATATTTATACTGCATTATGTAGTTCAGGAGTTGGGAAGAGTTTTGATAATTTTTAGAATTAACTTGTATTCATTTCAGTGTAAACAACTGGGAATGTGATATTTAATATATACTCCAAAACCCCCTTGAATTTTACTTTATATCTTAGGGAGGGAGGTGTGTGTGTCGATATCTGTTTATCCATCCTAAATTAAACCTTTTCCTTTAATAATCATTAAGGAACATAGAAAACCGTGGTACAAAAGCAGTGTGATGTTGAAGCTGTATTCTCATGATGTAATAAGGCCTGTACTGTTGCTCTCATAGGCTCCAACATTTAGTCCTTGTCTATGTTGCACCAGTTTAACTAAAAAATTGATTGAGCTAAATCAGTGCAAACCTCTGTGTGGACACACTTGTACTGGATTACAATTGGTAATCTTGTGTTAGTTTACATCTGTAAATTTCAGTTAAACCAGTGCAACTTTGTGTGTACACCAGGCCATAATGGTGCAGATTGTAGTAGGCTTACTCATGGTGGGTAGCACCTCCACAAGCAGTCCAGTTTCAGCCACTGGAACTATTTGCAGGGTCAGACACTATTTAACTTCTAAGGGTATTGGACTCTGTCTCAGGTATCTCAGTGAAATTCCTTGTATTGGCGTCTATGTATCTTTTCTATGAACTATGTGGTTTATTTTGGGGAAATTCAGAATTGTATAATATTAAACTGAACTTTTGTATATGTAACCCTTCTGCCCATCTAAGTTGGCAGCAACAAGGGCCGGGTTCTGTATCTAGGGGTTCCGTTTCAATAACGCAATGCAAACCCGGCTCGAGCCCCCACCCAGTGACCTGGGACAATTACATACCACCCCCTGGGCGCCTCTAAGAGGCAATACTTCCCCTCTCGCAAGCATGGAGTCTGAGTGTAGCAAAAAATGTTTAATAACATGAAGTAAACGACATCAGCATTAAATTGGAAAAACACCACAAACAGGATTCATAACACAAACCATGAGCAAAAAACCCACCCCAGCAAATTGGGCTGTGTCCTTTCCCTTTGGTTCTTGAATCCAGCAACCCAAAAATTACCCAGAGTCCCCAAAGTCCAACACCCCCCAAAGTCTCTGTCCCTGGTCAGTGCAGCCCCAGAGTAAAAGGGGGGCACGCAGGGTGTTAAGGGGCACCTTACGTGATCCAAGGCCGGCCGGCCGTCTCTCCGTGGGGTTCCGCCGCAGCCTTCACCACAAGCCAGTCCGCTTCCTGCCGTCCCACGAACTGCTCCGCTCTACAAGCTGCTCCGCTCCGCTCCCCGACCTGTGAGCTGCTCCATCCGTCCCCGCAAACAGCTCCGCTCGCCGTTCCTTGGGCCGCTCCAACCGGCCCTGCAAGGCTCTGCGCGCTCGCTGCTCCTCCAGTCGTCCCCACAAAGTGCTCCGCCAGCTGCTTAGCAATATAGCTTCAGGCTCCCCCACAGCACTCAGTGATCTCAGCTCTTAATAACTTCAGCTCTTAGCAATTTCAGCTCATAGTAGGGGAGCCCCAGTGCTGGTCCACTATTGGCCCAAAGTGAATTCAGCTCAGCAGCCTATAACTAGACTCCTAATGGAATCAAAGTTAGCTCTGACATTCAACAGCAGAGAGAGATGGTGCAATTGGTGTTTCAAGCCCTCAGAGAGGGCCCATACCATCCGGTACAAATACCTGTCCCCATCCTCTCTCCATTCACTGGGTTTTGTAAACCATGCCCCTTGTCAAGCAAGTGCTACTTAGGTAATGGTGAAGGACTCACTTAGTCCTTCTGTCATACAACAGTTCCACTGGCCTTGATTCACAGAATCAGGGTAACAAAACTTTATTCGTCCTGCCCCAATAACAGAGAAACTGGGGATCCCACACCAGCCAAAGTAACCACTTTCAGTTGCTGTTGTTTCATGCCAGGCGAGTGGGTGTGCCTATGCAAACAAGATCAGCCCCTGGAGTTCTTTTCCACACTCGCCATAATTTACCACCAGATGTCAGGGTAGAGCTCATCCTGACTCTGCTTACATCTATATATCACTTAAAGTTTTTTTTTTTTAAAAGCAAACTAGAATCCCCATGTAACATTCTCCTTTATGGAACTATATTTGATAAGCTGTAGGGGTCAGATTGATAATTCAAGAGCTCATCTGGCTAAAGATCCAAGCATATTTCACATCATTTTTTTGTGGCACAATGAACAAAGTCTATCAAATCAAGGTTATTAAACCCTGAATTTTTCCTCATGCTCAAGTGACTGATTTCACATTCCCTCCTGTGGGGCTCCCCATCCCAGGAAAAACTAAAAGGTGAACTGACCAAGTGAATGTGTCTGTTCCCTAAATAATAAAAGCCAAAATCCTGTTTCATTAGCTAGGCCTATATGCTGAACCAGACTGAAAGGTACTTTATTCACTGCAGACTGATGTTTACCATGACAACTGTGCCACTGTTTGCTATAGAGATATGCAGTGGCACAAGTTCCTGAATTATTTCAGTATAGAGTGCTGATTTATGGATAGCTTAGCTCTGTTCTCTTAAGGCATGCCTACACTGCCTGGCACTTCAGACTGGGGGGCATGAATAGCAGTATGCACCAGAGTGCTGCGCTGTAACGACCCTGTGTGGATGCTGCAGGTGCGAACTTAAAGGTTCCTGGTTCACTAATAGTTCTCTTCAAATAGGATAAAAAAAATCATTTTCATCATCTTCTACTCTTCCTTATTTCAATGAGGACCAGAGACAGACGTGCCAAAATAATGAGAATTCTTATGTCAGTGCAATCCACATTCACACTGACCCAAGATAAGAAATACTGGAAATTTCACAAGGGCAAAATACCAAAACATAAATGAGTAAGAAGTGGGTAGAGCAAAACTGTATTTATTTATTTATTTATTTATTTGCATAAGAACTGCAAATTCAAGTAACCAGTATCCATGACCCATTTGGGTTTCTTTCTTGGTGAAATTCTGAGGGTCAGCACAAGACTTGTGCATCACTCTCAGGATTACTAGGTAAGCATTATGGAGGCCCTCTTCATAGGAATGAATTTCATGCTTTGTGAACATTCCCACGAGCAAATTTTTGTTTGCAAGAATGTCCGTGGAAAGCAAAGGTATCAAGAATACTTGTGCACATGTTCATGTGAATATACACACATTCTAATTTCTGCACCAGAATTGTTCCTGGGGCTATCTTGAATCTCTTTTTTGAGGGACTGTCATTTGGAGGGTCATTCCATCAGAGAACAGAAACAATACCTTGTGACTTCATTGCCCAATCACACACTAGAAGTAATGAATAGTGAATATCAAACAGTGAATACTCAGAAGTGATCAGTTTGCAGATGGGCTGAAAATTGTTCATCCAAACTGAGGTGCAAAAAGTAATATTTCAGAAGAAAACCAGGATTGCTTCACAAATTATTTTCAAGCAGAAAAAGGGGTGACATTGACTGGATAATTCATTTGCAACAAAATATTCGGTTGGCTCAAACCAATGGTCCCTCTCTTATGCACAATTCCTTGGGTTTAGGAAGAAAAATGTGGACTCTGAAGTCTATTGAGTAACACAAATGTATTGTAACCAATTGGCTAGGACTGGGAAAAATATTGAGAGAGCAGGTGCTGTACAGGAGGTTGGCATAGGTTGTACATTTAGGGCAGTCCTCTGGCTGCAAGTCTTAGGAAGGTAGCCTCCCCCACTTCCCCACCCCCACCCCCGCTAGTTTTGGGCATAACAGCAGTCCAATATGGAAGAGGCAAACAAAATAATCCTTCACCCATAAGCACCTTATTGGTCTTAGCAAGGCAAAAGTTATATAGTGTCTGTGAAGAGGGGCTGGATCCTAATTCCCCATGTGTTTGAGGGGCCCAAGCTGAGCATCCCAGGCTCTAAAAAAAAAAGCAAAAGCAAAGCAGGTCTCTCTCCACATCTCCAGAGGATCCAGGCAGCAGCAACTCTTTGGCAGCTTTCCTGATAAGCTGCCCTTGCTGTGGAGACTAGAGCACTCAGATTCTGCTTCCTCTGAGTTCCCCACCCTGCACCGGGCTTGGATCCTCTCTTTTAAGGAGTTGCCCCTCTCCAAGTTTGACAGGCCTCACGGATGTGCCAGATTGGGCCTAACTGTTCCCCTTCTTGACTGCAGTGGGAACCTGTCCCACCAAAGAACTCCTGATTCAGTCTTCCCCTTTCTGGCAAGTTGAAGCGTGGAGAGACTGGATTTCTGATATTATCCTTCATATAAACATCCTAATAACCCTTGCCCCATAAACACCTTTGCCTAGGTCTAGAATCAAACCCACAGTGAAGTCTTTCTTGACATTCTCTAAAATCTGGGTAACTTTAGATTTTAAAATGCATTAATTTTCTTTTGCTCTTCTGAGCGTCTCTTTGAGCAGCTAGTTGTCTGCTTCCCTTCACTTTTGTTTAGCCCCTTCTTCTCTTGCTGCCATGATCGGATATTTCTTGTCTCACAGATTGAGGCCAACTAAACTGGCTTTCCTGATCCCCTGGGATAACTGAGAGAATGGCTTCCTAATGGGAGAATCACCTGAAAGTAAACATTTTAATAAAGAGCATAGCGGGGATCTGAACAACAGGCAAACAGAACTAAAGCCAACTTGCCCCTAAGCTCCTCCATATCCATTTTTGATCAACTTTAGAGAATGTTTTTTTTCCCTTTACATCCCATATACCAGTAAGAAGACACCTGAATG
>NW_020670231.1:0-3867 GCF_002925995.2 Terrapene triunguis | reverse complement strand
ATCCTGCATAACACAGGCCATATAAATTTACTCAGTAATTTGGCAGCGTATGGCTAAATGGTTCTGGTTTATTTGGGTTTTAATTGTAAAATGCCCTTACATGTTAACCCTAAAAATGGTACAACATGTACTGCATATCAGACTAATATCAGAGGGTAAAAATAGAGGCTGAAATAACATTCTATGAGTGGGAATTAAGTGGGTCTTAACAAAGCTTTAAGTTTGTGCAGAGAAGTAGGAAGATCCAATAGAAAAAGATATGGGAGATAGCTAATATAATTCTCAAATCTCTTCTAAGTCCAAAGAATTATGCAGCTCCTCTCAGAACATAATTACATATGAAGGTAAAAAAGGTATAAGAAACTTTGCTGAACAAAGCAATCTCAGTCAAGTTTTCTAATTCTCCTTCAGAGTTTACTGGGACGAAGATAAAGTCATTATTTTAATACCTCTTTTTCCAATTAACCTTATTGGCCATGAAAAGTCTCATAAAGACATAGCACTTCATTAGTTTCAAGATGCATTATCATGTAGAGGATGTGGGGGTGAAACTTGCCCCAAACTGTTATATTAATGCCCTAACTAGCAGACTAGTTACACAAACATCCTTATTATCACCTTCAGTGTTTGCTGGATTAATATCTCCATCAGTGTCACCTTCTTTCCCTTCAGTGATTTATTTATATTGAACAATAATTTTAAGTGTTTTTTCGCTAATGCAAGTACAAGGCATTTGCACTGACCAAACAGGAAGCTGGCGTTTTCTGTATATATGGCAAGCAGGAACAGCCACGCTGCACCAGGACACACCCACTCAGTAACAAAGACTTGTAGGGAACCACCTTTAGAAGCAAAATAATAGTAATACCCAGTTCTTATATAACACTTTCCGCCCATAGCTCTCAAAGCTCTTTACAAGGAGGACTCATTTAAAGAGGGGGAAACTGAGGCATGGGGAGGTGAAATGACTTGCCCAAAGTCACCTTACAGCAGTGCTAGGAAAAGAACCTAGTTTCCTGGGGCCCTAATTGAATGCCATAGCCAAGTCCATACTGCCTCTCTCAAGTATAATTTGAGCTTCATTCCAATTTGATCCTTAGATGCTCAGCAGAGGCTGCCAATAATTGTGACAATTGGTGTTTTTTAAAAAAAATTATAGACCGCTCTGCATTGTTCACTAAGAATGAAACTCACCCCTGTGCAGAAGGCCAGTAGGAGACCTTTGGACCACATAATCCATAATTATTTTACCCATGACCAGCTGACACTGTTAAACATGGCAGTCCATGTCTAGACTGACTACAGGTTCATGTTTAACATTGTGCTATTAATGCACCATAACCCCATTTTCCAATGAAGACAAAACCCCAAGAAGGGTGTGGACTCTTATACTGTCATAGTTAGGCTTCACTTGAATGCCAAAAATTCTGGTCTCTTACTGCTGATCATGTTAAAAGAAACATCCAGCTGCTCTGTGTTATAGCAAGAGCTTTGAATTGTAGGCTGAGCTGCCAGTCTGCCCTCTTAACCGTTTATTATTACACTGTCACCATGCCTGCTCTATTCCAAGGTAAATAGATAGTAAATATCTCTCAATAGTGTAACTTGCATCTGTAAATGGTGGCTATTTATAGTACAGTAGCATCAAGTTCCAGCTGAGATCAGGGTACTATTTATGCATATATACATAGTCTCAGAATTTATTGTCTCCATTTGATAAATTAGATCACCCAGGAAGCCTATGGCAGGGCTAGGGAGTGAACGCAGATCTCCTGAGGCTCAGCCCAGTTGTAGCGTATAGAATAGTTTGGATGAAGACATAAGTCGAAGTTAAGTGCTGGACATAAAGTAGCCTAAGTGTAGAGGAGTATGGGACATTGAAATTGCTAGTGTGAGAAAGTTAGAGATAAGTTGGAGACAGAGTTTTATGGGAAAGTAAGAGTTAGCAAGGACGGGATTGTTGTGTTCCCATTATGCTTTGGTTATAATGGGTTTTAGCAAGATTTTTAATGAGCACTTTTGAGAATTGTGACTGTTTTATTAAAATGCCTCATATATTGATAATATGGGAAGGGCATTGGTGCAGATGTTAATTTAAATAATGGGTAATGTAAAGTGCCAATAAGAAAGTGGCAGAAATAGAATTATGGTAAAGGGCAGTTTAATGTTAATTAGTATTATCATGAAGTATAAAAGGAGTAGTTTTTCTAAATTTCAAGAGAGCGCTAATTAACATCCAAAGGGTACTGTTAGGGTCCAAGATGATAAGGATGATAAGGACTCTGATGCCGTTGGACTGATCACCCATTTCATCTTGGAATGTGAGTATAATAGTAGCATTTGTGTAAGTGGACCTTGCAGGCCTGCTTGCATAACTAATCGTTTTTCTTTTTAATAAAGTTTGGTTGTATCACTCCAAGTGTTGCCTCGTGGTCCTCTACTAAATACATTTTCTGTAACCTAGCTAGAGGCTTGAACCTGAAAACTAAATTGGGGTTTATTACACCCTGATCTTTAATGGCTCAATATGAATTGAAATATTTCAACATAAAGGTTATAAAAGGTTACATAGAGTCTTGGCCAGAAGACCATCCTTCCTCTCAAAGCCCCCTTGTGAATCATTTACTCCCCGTGATGAGCGGCTATCGGCATGAGTACTCCCACTGAAGCAAATGAGACTGCTTATGCAATTAGCTGCTCACTGGGGGGAATTAAGGGTTCACACTCCCTTCCTAAATGGTTACTTACATCCAATTATTAGGCCTTGTCTACACTACACAGTTTCGTTGACAAAAGTCAGCTTTCGTCGACAAAACAGTGGAAGTGTCCACACTGAAAAGCTCCTCCTGCCGATGTGACTCCCCTGCTAGGCCCACATAATAAAACCACGTCAACGAGCAGCACAGAGCTTTTTGTGACATAGCTAGAGCATCAGTGTAGACACCTCACTTGGTTATGTCACCCTAACTGGCCTCCAGGAGGTGTCCACTATGACCGCTCTGGTCAGCAGTTTGAATTCTGCTGCCCTGAAGGTACACAGGTATGCACCCCTCCCCCATTTAAAGACCTGGGAATTTTTGAAATTCTTCTTCCTGTTTGCTCAGGATGACCAGTTCACACAGCATTTTCCCAGCTTACCATACCGGCTTTCTACAGCAAGTGCACTCCCATGTGGAACACACCGGAATTGTTGCATCTGCTGAGTATATGGGGAGAGTAAGCTGCGTAGTCGCAGCTTCACACCAACCATAGGAATTTTGATTGCTAGTGGCATGCAGGAGAAGAGGCATGAGAGGGACACACAGAAGGGCCATGCTAAAATAAAGGAGCTGAAGCAGACGTACCAGAAGGGAGGCCAACCATCGCTCTGGTGCGGCACCGAAGACATGCATCACTTGCGTGGATATTAGCTTTTAGCACAGGATACACATCTGCTACCGGTAGTTAAATCCTGAACTCAGTAACCGCAGTTAAAGCTACAACGTACCACTGGTATGTGCAAGATCTGTACTTGACATTTTAAAAATGGAAAATAGTCAACTTGGAAATTGTTCTGGCCCGCTAATGGTATCCAGGCCCCTTTGAACTTCCAAGGGCTAGAATCAGAGACATTCAGAACGAAGTCCAGCAGCTCATCTTGCAGCAGCTGTCAGAAACGAGCAGCCACGGGACCGAGGCCTCAGCCATGCGAGTGCTTGCACAGCGATTCGGAAGGAACACACAATGCTGCTGCATGCTCAAGCAGGTTCAAAGGGAGGAGGGCTGCTCAGAAAAATGACAAGTATTTTCACCAATTTTTTTCAAATTATAAATATAACCGTGAACTTTTTCTGTGTTTTGATGACACACCAAAAAACAGCACATTTT
>NW_020670230.1:0-1925 GCF_002925995.2 Terrapene triunguis | reverse complement strand
GGGCATGGGGTGTATATGGGGGTAGGGGGACAGAGGGCATGGGGTGTATATGGGGGATGTGAGGGGTGGAGTATGTGGGGGTGCAGGGTGGGGCCGTGGGGGTGTTGTTGGGCAGGGGGGGCGCTCAGGCAGTCAGAGGCCCCTGGGGGAGACCGTACACACAGAGCAGCGGCGGGCGGCCGCCCCACCCCGAGTCAGTCGAGCCCCTGCCGGCTCGCCCGCAGCCCGCACTTCTCTCCTCAGCTCAACCGCCGCCGCCGCCGCCAGTCCGACTGCGCACGCGCAACTGTGGCGCGAGGAGCCAACCGCCGGTGGCGCGCAGACCCCCAGTGGAGCGCGTGCCGCGGAGAAGGGGCTCGCGCTCTGCAGCCGGGGAGCCAGCGAGCGCACGGAAGCCGGGCTGCAGCAGCCAGTGGGGTGGGCATGGGCGTACCCCTAGTGCAGAGGGGCTGGCGGCGTAGGGAAATGTCCCTCTGTTGCTGGTGTGATCACTGCAGCACGTTATTGTTTAGGGGCCCAGCTGCTGTTTTCAGGCCTTTGTTGCTGTATATTTGAGTCTGCCAGAAAAATAAACAAAAAAATAAAATAAAATAACAAATAAACACCGGAAACTGTGTGTGTGTGTGTGTTATGCGATCTGTATAACAGCAACATACAAAGGGACAAACATACGTTTAGTTATACCTGCCACTGACTCCACGGGGAACCATGAATGAGCCACTTCTCTTTCTGCCTTCATTTCCCCAGCTGTACAATCAGCAAGTACCTAACCTCCATGGTAAAGCACTTTGAGATCCCGAGGACAGGGGTGATATTAGTGCAAAGTGCTATTATTAATGATTATTCTATTTATTATCAAGAGCTTTTTGTGGGCTCAGGCCCAGATCCTGCAATCGCTGACACGCATGCTTAACTTTAGACACAGGATGTTAGGAAATTGTTGTTTTGTGGCAGTATGTTTGGTTAGGCTGCCTTGGGTTTTGAAACTATCTTTAAAAGAAAAACAAACAGACGCACATAACTGACAACATTTAGAACAAACATCCACGTTTACCCATGGCCCTAAGCCTACTTTAAAATGAACTAAAAGCAGCCTTCGCCTCTAGGAAAAGGGACAGACTTTTATTGAAATTCACCTTGCCTGCCAGTGAAGAAATGTGTTTGCTAAATTGGCTAATCCAATTTACAGTGGTTGCCCTTTAAAATCTTTCATTACCTGCTCCCATTGAAATCAATGGCAAATCTCCAGTTTACTTTAATGGCAAGAGACAAACGAGTATATTCACCTGTCTGAAATGTGTACTGATCAAGCTACTCTCTGCTATATTCTTTGCTCAGTGGGATATCTGAGTGCCTAAGCTAACATCCATAGGACACAATAAATTCACATTAATTAATAAAAATATGTGTAATGGCTTATTAATTGCACAGCACTGATCACCGTCACATCTAGGTACACTAAGAAAGGGCCAAATGCTGCTTTCAGTTATATGGGTATAAATCCGTTGGCTGCAATGCAATTACTTTGTGTTTACACAACGGTATAGGAGAGCAGTATCTGGCCCATAGAATGGAAAGCTGATCTCATGCTGGTGTAGGTAGGACTATTTCCCTTGAACTTGGTGGAATTATACTGGTGCAAGTGAATGCAGAACAAAGCTTA
The DNA here is from genome assembly GCF_002925995.2 of Terrapene triunguis. Classification (NCBI taxonomy): domain Eukaryota; kingdom Metazoa; phylum Chordata; order Testudines; family Emydidae; genus Terrapene; species Terrapene triunguis. The sequence continues at coordinate 262 of NW_020670230.1, read as the reverse complement.
TAAGAGCCGACACTAGCTCTCCTGAAATGATGGCCCTTTTTCTCCCACCACCATGCTAGCCCCTCAACAAATGTCAATAGAAAATAACCCAAAACAAAATCAAATAAACCCAGAACAAAATCAATCAGCCCAATGCAAAAGACAATAAACAGGCCTTGTGCCCCGCCACCCTCCAAGCTCAGACTTTGGGGCTCCCTCATGGAGAATGGATTCCAAAGGGCGACAGCCCTCAGCGGAAAGGGAGTTGCCACTGGTCAGAGTT
>NW_020670229.1:0-7794 GCF_002925995.2 Terrapene triunguis | reverse complement strand
TCCGGCAGCCACGGTCCTCGGCGGGTAGTCGTCTGGCGCCCGCCCCACGGAAAAGGTTGGGGACCATTAGGCTAGAGTATGAGAGTGTGGTGAAGTGACACCATGTGGGACAATTCGGGGCAAAAAGTGGTTTAGGACACTTACTTCAGATATACGCAGAATGCATGTTCCCTCGCGTAATGTGCAAAATTGTTTACGAAGGGAGCAAAGTGAAATGCCCACTAAGATTCCAAATCCATCCCCTCTAAACAGTTTTCATCAACCAACGGACCAAATTTGGTGGTGAATCCTGGTCACGTGCCACCTGAGGCATGTTGCACATGTGCTGAGAAGACCCACACAGTCTGGAATACAGCCGATCCGCAGAGATGACCGTACTTGGATATTAGGGCTGAGATTTACAAAGCCCCATCAGGGATTTGGTTGCCAAACTCACAGTAACTGAGCATCGAAATTGCCCTTTCAAACCTCAGCCTCAATAAAACCCTACTGCAAATCAGGGCCAGATCCTTTGCTGGGTCCACTCTCCTGTTATCCCACGTTGATCTTCAGGCCATATATAAGCTGGCCCAGCCTGGAGGCTGCTCTAAACTGCACCAGCAGGTCATGACTCCCAAGGATCCATTTGCCAACTGGGGAGACCCTGAATGCAGATTGCTCCGGTCACACCTCACATGCCAAGGGCTGTTGGCTGCAAGGGCTGTCTTTGCTGCCTTATACCCCCTGGTACGTGCAGCCAGTTCCTGATCCCTTATTGTCATGGGAGCAGCACAAAGGGACCAGGATGTGGGCCAAGGTCTGACCCGTGTCTCATTCATACCTAGCTCCAGGGGAAGTTGAATGTGGTGCAAACACCTCTCCTGGCCTAACTGGTTCACTGGGACTTCAACACATGCTTGAAGAGAGGAAGGCCGGTGCGGTTGTCAAGGTGCTAGCCAGGGACTTAGGGGCTCTCTGTTCAAACCCCTGCTCTGCCACAGGCTCCGTGTGTGACCGAGGGCCGGTCACTTACATCCCAATGACTTTCAAGCCTTAGTCCCTGTTGAAAGTGGGCCTTTGCCTCCCAATCACTTAGGGGCTTTTGAACATGTTACCCCAAGTCTCTCTGGGCCTCCACTCCCCAGCTGTAAAATGGGGATAATTCCTCCCGACACTGCAGTGGGGGGGGGTTGAGGATAAATAAGTAAAGAGCTAGATTAAAAGACCTTTGCTTAACTTGGGACCTAGTGCCATAGATGTGTTTCGTACAGGGACACTGGCATCGTCCCATACAAAGGTCCTTGGATCAGGCACATCAGCTTAGCTAGAATTCAGACTATGATTTTGGCGTGGTGTTCACGGAAACCATGAATCTGAGGAAAGTCCATAACTCCTGTGGTGACGGCTCCTGGCCAGTGAGGCTGGGCCCGGCTCCTAGCTACAGGCCTTGCAACCCACGTGGTCACAGCTCTACTTGGACACAATGGACACAGATGAGACATCAGGAATGGTAACCTAGAAAAGCCAGTAGGAGAACACTTCAATCTCCCTGGACACTAAATAACAGCTTTAAAAGTAGCCATCCTTCAACAAAAAACTTCAAAAAGAGACTTCAAAGAGAAACTGCAAAGCTACAATTCATTTGCAAACTTAACACCATCAATTTGGGCTTGAATAGGGATTGGGAGTGGCTGGCTCGCTAGAAAAGCAATTTTCCCTTTTTTAGTATTGACACCTCCTCATCAATTATTGGGAGTGGACCACATCGACCCTGACTGAATTGGCCTTCAACACCGGTTCTCCACTTGTAAGGTAATTCCCTTCTCTTCATGTGCCAATATATATTTATGCCTGTATATGTAATTTTCACTCCATGCATCTGATGAAGTGGGTTTTTTACCCATGAAAGCTTATGCCCAAATAAATCTGTTAGTCTTTAAGGTGCCACCAGACTCCTCGTTGTTTTAATGATAAAATTATAATCCTAACACTAATTGTTACAGAAATTTAGCCAAATTGCAGTAGAAGCACCTAAATCACTTAGGAACCCGTCTTGCTTTCAAAAGTGATTTAGGCACTTGGAAGACTAAGTACCATTGATTTATTTTTCAGTGGTATCTAGGGCCCTCGGAACTAGAGTTTCAACGGTATTTAGGTGCTTAAAGATCCAGGTAGGTGACTAGCAGCGTTTTCAGAATCAATGGGAGTTAGGCACCTAAGTCATTTAGGCATGTTTGAAAATTTACCCTAAAGACTTTTGCCCCCAGTCACACACAACTGATATACGTTCATTTTGCAAGTCTATTAAAATCCAAGACACAGAGAAAGCAACTGTAATTGTTTTGGTTGATTTTTATTTCTACATTATGTTTGATAAGAAAGCAAATTGAAACCGATCTTAAGAAAACCGCAGGCTACAGGACAAAGAGGCATGTTTGCTGTAAAGGAGCAATGGTTTAAAAAAAGATCAAAACCTGTTTGCTCGGATAATTGCACTTGCTTTTGTGGTTAGTTTCTACCCACTTATTTTGACGCTTTTGTTTTGTTTGTTCACCGAGCAAAGAGCTTGGGGGGATTTCTTCTTTTCAGTTCTATCCCCCTGCTTTTGGTTACCAAGAAAGTGTAAACTGCTCCCCCCGATTCCTCTGTAGCCAGTGGATGGTTAGAGCAAAGGTGAAGCAGAACAGTTGAACTAACCACAAAACTGGAATTTACCTTTCAGCAGCGTGAAACAAATGAAATTTCATGGCACAAACACAGAGACATTAAGAAAATAGGTCAATCGCTAATTATCAACAAGACCATGTTAATAATTAGTTCTATCCACTAGGCAGTTTTGGACTGAGACTCGGGAGAGTTGGGTTCTATTCCTGTCTCTCCTGTGAGGTGATCCTGGGCAGGTCAATGGCCCGCTCTGTGCCTCAGTTTCCCCATCTGTACAATGGGGTTGATGATGATGATGATACTGACCCCCTTTGTAAAGCACGTTGGGATCTACTCATGACAAGATCGGAATCATTATGATTATAAATATGGAGCAGAACAACTTGCTGCATGAAGTGTTTGCAGGGCACCCACGATGCCCCTTGTAGCCCCACAAACTTTGGGCTGACAAGGCCAGACCCTGCGTTCCTGGTGCACCCAGCACTATTCCACTCGAATCAATGGGAGTTTGGGGTGCGCAAAAATGCAGGATCAGAAACTGCAGAGTTTGGAGGCAGGTGACAAAGCTTGAGCTGTTCTGGTCTCCGGAAATCCAGCCACAGGGATTTCCTGGTCTCATTTCTCAAGCGAGCCGCACTGTGAGCGTTCAGGATTCCCTTAAAGACCTCCAAGGGCCAGATGCTCATCTAGTGTAAATCAGCGTCAGTTCATTGGCATCAGTGGAGCGATGCTGATTTACACCAGCTGAGAATCTGCTCCCAAATTACTGTTCAGTATCATGTTGTCAAGCAATAAGGCGCAGCGGTGGGTAAAATACTGAGGCCGCAGGGAGAAGCCCGTTTCTCAGCTGTTCATCACCCACAGCTGGGGCTGCACTTCCAGAAGAGCCCAGCTCCCATTTAGGGCACGTCTACACTGCAGCTGGGAGGGCAGCCGCTCAATGTAGCGCACTGAGAGATAGCGGTGTGACCACGGCGGCACAGGTGGCAACCCGGGCTACCCTCTCCCATGCAATCGTGCCCGACCTTCTGGACACGTACGGCTAGCCTGAGCCACCGCCCACGCCGCTGTCGCCACACTGCTCTTATTTCTTGCATATTCTACATTGTGCCACGTCCTGGTGGTCATTTCATTATTCTGAATCATGATAATATATCCATGTTTGATTCAAATGCAACAACAGCCGACAAGAAGCCCCTGTGTAAAGTATCTGACACCACAGCACTTCCCCCAGGAGGCGTTCCTCAGCAGAACCGACCAGGGTGTTGGACCCTTTGCACTTGAACAGCGTACCGGACGGGTGCTTTTAAATTTCATCTTTCCGAATATTGCTTGTTACAGTCATGCTGTCCTCCAAATACCTGCTCTTGTCTTTCATGGGTAAAGCTTTTGCATTAGTTGTACCATTAAGCTTGGAATTGAGAAAGGAGTCTTTTCAATTGGACATCGGCTTTCATGTTATCTGGTAGCTTAGGACAATTCTGCAGCAGTTTAGATGCTCTTCCATTTACTTTTGCACAATGTAATCTGATTGCATTTGGTTAAATTCTGAATTATCCTGATTATTTAGGGCAGATTGTGACCTGCTGAAAATTGACTCTAATAACACACCTTCTTTTATTCCTACAGTGGTACAAGGGCAGTTATTTCTGCACCAACTTCAGCCGTTCCTGTTTGTGAACATTAATGATACAGCGAAGATCCGGTGCTCTTCCAAAAAACAGTTTGTAGCAGGAGGTGTGACAGCTCAGTGGTACAGGAGACGGGAAGGGGAGGCCCCCATGTTAATTAAAAGATGCTCAGATAATCAAAGAGTCAGTAAAGTTGCTTGCATATTGGAAGGACACAACTTGACACTGGAAATCTACAATGCCCAACGGAATGACTCGGGGGTTTATTACTGTACTGATTCATACATGAGCTTCTTGACTTTCAACAACGGATCCACCCTGATTGTAGGAGGTAAGGAAACAACTGGATGATTAGGAAAGAAATGGAATGACAATGCTGACATAGTTCATGTGCACGTTAAAATGTAAAAAGCTGGTTTGACTGCTTATCAAAGATTCCATTGTTCAAAGACAGACTGTTTGAAACCAAAAAAGAGCAAGTAAACAGTAATTGCTTAAAGAAGAGAAAAAATTAAAGCTAGAAAAATGGTGAAAATGAACTCTTGAAAATGTTCTGTCTTATTCCTGGTCAGGGCACACGCTGGGAATATTTTTAACCTAAGAGCCATGTTTAAATGAAAGAATGTCTTGAAATTAGGAAATGTTCTTAGGACTGCATCAGTTTCTAAGATAGCACAGAGATTCCCTTCTGCCAAGTGCAAATATGTGGTTAGTTTGGGTGGATTTGATTTTTCAGTTTCTTAATATTTTCTTATTTATACAACATATTTTTCCTTTGAGCTATTTTCATCTTGTACAATTAACCCCCTAAATCAAACTGCAGCTCAGCTGAGCATCACACTGAACTCTCTGCTTTATTCCACAGACAGTTACACCACTTGCAGCTGGGTGCTGCCTCTGGCTCCATCTCCCCACGACCTCCTCTCCCCCGGGACGGCTGATCTGGCTTGTGTGGTCCATGGAGTTTCCAGCCCAGTCCAAATTTCCTTGAGTATTTCTGGGGATCTGCAGGAACAGGGGCTGCTGCGTTCGCTGAAAGCAAAGGATGGCTTCTTGGTGTTCTTAAATCACATCAGTGTCCCCGTGGTCACCTGGACCAGTGGGAAGAATTTCACCTGTGATGTTAAATTCAATTCTTCTGGCAAGAGTGTTAAGAAAATTGCCAGGTATATTGAAGGTGAGTGATATTATACTTGAGAATAAAGGAAATTAAGAGATAATATACATGTGAGGTGGCCACATGAGAGCTACCTCAATGTAATTTGCCATTACAGAAAGCTGGAATATTCTGTGCCATAATTAAAAGTAGGCAGATTTGCAGAGAATTTGGGGAAATCTAAATTGAGACATTAGAGGGACTCCAAGACAATGTAGGTCTGATTTCTAGAGCAGCTTTCAACCAGATTGTATCTATATAGCACTGTAAAGAATTAAATAAGAACAACTATGGGGGAGAGGGGAATTAAAACCAAAGGGTTTAATGAAAAGGTGCAAACATGATTCTCCCAACTCCACTGGTGTCAGCTTCCTCCACAGTCCATCCCAGCGGGTGTGTGGCACAGACGCTGCGCTATGCAGTGGCGATTTCCCTGGTGGCGTTGATGGTGTGTCTGAGCCTGGCCTGGAGTCACTGCTGTTCTAATCCAGGTAACACACTACAGTCCATCCCGGGTGTGGAGACGTAGCAGCAACCCTATTAATACTTGGGCTGATTTCTCACAAAATTTGAAAACAGCTCTACCAGTCCCTTCTGTTTGTCCCTATTGAACATTTATTCCTTCTTACACCACTGTAATGCAGCAACTCTCCTGTTGAGGCTCGCTGCTTGGAACGGCTATTGCATCTGATGGCTGAATAGACTATTCATATTACTCATCATTTGCGTTATCACACAGGGCAAACTTCTGCCAGAAATAAGCATGTTTAACTCCCATGGGAATCTCTGGGCAAATTCCATTGGGATGTAACCAGTGATGTAAATTACACAGCAGAGGCCTGGTTAGCCAATCAGTTGTAAATGCACAACTCCCATTGAAGTGGGAGGATAATCTGGGCTGGGGTATAAATTGGTCAGAAAACAGCTGTAAAGGGTGAAGAAAAACTTTAATTTCCTCTAATGAGCCATTGACTGGGTCTTCAAAATGAGTGAATTTAGGATTCAGGCAGTTCTAATACCCCTGTAATTCTGCTAAGGCTGGATTTGGCCTTTTCTGTCAGTGTTGGAAATTCAGTAAAAGAGCGAAAGCCGCAGACTCAGAGGAGTTAATGGGTACATGAAAAACTGTCTTAATTCTAAACTCCTTTTTCAGCCAAGTGTTGAACTTTTAAAGCAAGATTCCCATGATCATTTCAGTGCTAATGACGTGCACTGTTTGGATAGTGGAATTTTAAATACAATTTAACAATCAGTTTGTAAATGTAACTGTTGTGTCCAAATCTATCAAAGTTTGGCCAATTAACTTTGCGTGGAGGTGTCTAATGTTGCTAAATGTTGTCAAACAGTTCATGCCCAACTGGAGTTTGATTCAAGGAATCACAACCAGAGCAGGGAGCAGTGACCAGTGAAAGGGGAAAGGGGGAAATCGTAGCCCACACGGGGATCCAAGCCTGGACACTCACAGCTGTTTCACTGCCGGTCTCAATGACAGGACCATCCTGTAAGGTGTTGACTTTCTGTAAAAGCTGTTGGTTGGTTTTACTGCTTCTTACTGCTGTTCACTGCTGCTGCATGTGGCTCAGTTCCAAAATGTAACTGAAAATTAACCCACTCGTCCATCCAGCCTATACAGAGCAGGAAGTCACAAAACGAACCAGACTCTTGATGGTGGGAGATTTCCTAGTGTGATAGGAAAGACGTTGTCCTACAGGTATCTTGGCAACACACTGGTGCGTTTCTGGACAAATCCCACCCCTCTGTGGGTGCAGAGGGTCCCAGACCGCAGGAGCAGTGCGGTGTCACTTCGTAAAGGGGTGGGATTGCAGGAACCTGCGTGTCACCTACACGCTCCCTGTGCGCTCCAGGGCTTGGCTCTCTGCTCAGTGTGACCCCAGGGAGAGGGATGGGGTTGGCAGGGAGTGAATCTGCCACTGCACCAATCCTCTAGACAAGAGCCCCTGTGGAGCTGGGGCGCTAGGGCCACAGAGCCTGCTCCAGCCCTGTCGTTGGGGTGGCTCCACCACCGTTCTGTGACCCATGAAGGAGATGATTCCTCGCCTCTTCCCCCCTAGAGATCCTGAGCTCAGTTACTCAGGCTGGTAACGGGAGCTGGGGCTCAGGGCCTGCCTTACTCACACAGGCCGTCACAGTGAACTCAGCTACTATCATGTCTAAGCCGAGCCCTTGATGATTTAAAAAGGGGAGGTGGGAGGTTGTACCCATGAGAAACTGAACATCCACCCGACTGGGTGTGTCACTCAGGTGTGTTACCGGTGGCAGAAAAGGGACCAGAAAAACCCAGATGCAGAACCAGCCTTGGCCCCCTGACGCGCACAGCAGATGGAAGGGGCAGAACCAGACTGA
>NW_020670228.1:0-1633 GCF_002925995.2 Terrapene triunguis | reverse complement strand
CTTTTTGACTAGCTTCCTCTTTTTTTATTAAAAAATCCCCTTTCTACCGTGCTTAATTTTTGGTATGGCTCCTCCACCCATGGATGGTGAAATTAATTATATTGCTATTTGTCATTGACTTCACTGATTTATCCCTTCCATTAGAAATCCCCCTTTTCAGTTCCTTAGCACTTTCTCTTACAAAATACTCCAGAGCTGAAATTTTCTATGCTTGGACCATGTGCAAATGAAAACAATACATTTGTCCCAAAGGTCCCAATCAGGAACTTTACATACAGAAATCTCTAGAATTCCTGAAAAAACTGTTCAAACATTGTCTATTTTTGTAAATCTTTGTGAAATCTAAGGAACAAACTATCTGAGGAAATTCAGTTCAGCAGTTTCTCAGTTCTAAGCAGACCAAGAATCCATGTGTTGCTGCATTAAATTTTCTTGGATTGATTCCATGGGGGATGAGAGGAGATGATCTCTCCTCAGGAGCTGCAAGTGACTCAGCTCCCCACCAATCTCAGAGGGTCTGCTGAGACAGAGACCATCCCCATGGAGGTCTCTTGCCTCCACCATTCTGCCCTCCCCAATTTCCAGCTTTCTGATGGCTTTTGGCAGCACTGCTCCTGGTGGCTTCCCCACTGCCCTCAGATTCTCCCTAAGGGGAACTTCAAAGAATGGAAGCAAAAGTCAGGCAAGCTGCTACAGATGTGGCCTGTTGTAACCTTTGAATCTTTGTAACACAAATTTGGGGAGGAAGAGGGCACTATCCCCCAGATAACTGTCTCACCCCACATCCCTAGCTATCCATGGGGAAATTACACCAATTTAGGAGGTTCCTGGTGTGGTAGCTCCTATGCCAATCCCCAGTCTATGAGTAGCAGTATGGTTGGAAGAAAAGTGCTGTGAGCAGGTCTTTCCTACACAATGTTCATCTCCAGCTACCAGAACAGCCCCTTGGGGCTACTTGGCTGCAGCATAATTTTTTATAACATCCCTTACATAGACCCTGCCCAATGCAAAGACAGCCAGAGGGTTATCTCTGGAAGCACCTCTTGCATTGTGAGCCCCTTAGCTGCAACCAGGATCAGGATGCACAGAGCTATATCCCTGCAAATCCCCTGTTTAAGGGTTCAGGCAAAGGGGAGACTACAGCCTAATGTGGGAATCTTCCCTTTCTGCACCTTCTGCAGCCAGCCCCTCTAAACCAATGAAGTCTTCCCTCTACATCTCTCCCAGCTGTGCTCAGGGCCACTGCATTGCCTCTGTACTGTAAGGTCCTACACAATTCCTTTTTCTTTATAAAGTATTTCTTACTTGTGTTCACTTAATCGTTCTTGATATTTGCAGATTTGCAAGAAGTGATTGATTTAGTACAAATCAGAATTCACTACTTAAAAATCACTAGGTAATTCCCAACAAAAATTATCTGGAGTTACTCAGTACCTGTTAGAAATGATTTAGGTTTATATTACTAATCCTCAGTAAAACAATTTTCTTGTCATTTATTAGTGATTAAATGATTCTAGGCTATCACTAATACATGCCAAGTAATAAGTTTGCTGGGAGTTAATAATTAGAAACGGAGTAATTTTTATCAAATATTAAACAATTCTGAGCAATTCTAAGTAACTACTGGTAAATG
>NW_020670227.1:0-2669 GCF_002925995.2 Terrapene triunguis | reverse complement strand
CCTTAAATAGGAAGCAGGCACTAAACAGTCTCTGCCCCCTGCGACAGTCATAGGGAACGTGCGGATTAGAACAATCTGAGTGGCCTCTAGAGGTCGCTCTTCCTACACTGCTAGAGATTAAAACAGTTTTCAATCTGACATTTGGAAACTTGGAAGAAGCAATTTTAAGCAGTCAGCACATTTTTGGTCGGACTTTGCCTCCAGTGCTGAGCATCATAGCCCCTTGCCATCCCATAATAGCAACAGAGAATGCACAAGAGGCAGAGCAGTGCTGCTGGAACCGGTGTTCTTATTACTAATATGCATTTCCCAGGCACACGTCTCTAAAGCCTCGTTCCTCTGGCATGCTCTGCCTTAGGGTCTAATCCGAGGGAACTAAGCCCTGAGAAGCACAGTAATCCCCCAGGAATGTCCTGCGTTCGTTGTATGTCCTGGAAAGTATGGACGAATGAAGAAAGCCAAATACAGAACCCTGCTTTTCCTAGGCACTGCTGACATGACTATAACACCACTGACTTTATACCCTGGTCCAAACGAGTCACCTCCACATTCCATGAAAACACCAAGTGCCTTCATACGAATGGTCACACCGTTGTTTGCACATTCAAATTAACACAGACATCGGCAGCTCCAAATATGGGCCAAATCCTGATCCCACTTAAGCCAATGGTTAGGAATTGGCTCTATGTGTACTTACCTGAATAACACAAGGCATTTGTTTCAGTGTGGGCTGCTCCTGAGAGATGCAAGCTTGTGCCCTGGCATGTTTGTAGAAAACAGAGCATTACACAGCTTCCAAATGCTGAGGACTTTGATATTGATACATCTAATGTCATCAAACGTACTGGGTCAAATCCAGGCCCCAAGCATAGACCCAGGCCCAAACTGGGTGCTGCATATCTGTCCAAGTTAACTTGTACCAGAAACAAGTGTCATCCGAGTGAGGAGGGTTCCAGTGAGGAACTAAAACGTATGGACCAATGCCCCAGACACAAGACCCCATCCTGTAACACTGGGACTTGAGGCGCACTGAACTCTTACGGGCTTCGGAAAGGTACAAAAATTGCAGCACCTGGTTCAAGCCTTGGCCCAGTGCTGTGCTAGCACCACAAGTCTCTGTGTCAAACAAAATGATGGGTGAAATCCTGGCCCCACTGAATTCAATGATTACTAGTTGCATCTCGACATCTGATCCAGAAGTAACTGTGTTAACATGGGAGGAACAGAATCGGTAGGAGCTAAGTGTCTCATTAGAAATTGGGTAACATTTAAAGAATATGAGCTGCAATGATGATTAACAAAATCACATTACAGGGTCACTGGGACTCAAGAGTCCCTGAATTTTAGAGACTTCCAATTCTGCAGGGACAAATGATGTCATTTAAATATATGCCCACCTGTTCTGTGAGCACAATGCAGGGCTTACAGATCTGAGTGTGATCAAATGCACTAGCGAAAGTGCATGCCATTTCCAAACCTCTGGCCAGCAACATGAGTACCTGAGATTAGTCTGTTGCGGCACTGATCCACCAGATGCTGACAGTATTGGACTTCTGCTTTCAGGTCCCGCAGTTCATCGAAATCAGACCTGTACTGTTTCTTCAGATCCTTAAGTTTCATGACCAGTAAAAATTCCTCCTCGTCAATTATGATCTGTCCTTCCTCATTCACATACTCGCCTGCAAGGTGAGAAGGACGTGACAGGTTCTCATGAGTGGAAGGAGAGTGCCAAAGAACAGGGATCATACATGGAGGTTGACCACACAACTGACATTTCCTTAGATACACTGTTCTACTCCCAATGGCATGGGGATGGAGTGGTTACTGAACTAGCTGAGATCTCAGTTCCTCTTCCAACCCTAATGTTCTATGATTCTATGATACCTCCCTAATCCAAGAGGTATATGACTAAGAGTGGGCCGATTGGGTTGCCTTGCTAACTCTTGCAAGACAGACTGTGTGAAGGTATCACTTAGGGATTGCACACATTGTTCCTATTGCAAAACTCTCACTGGTGTCACTGAGAGCAGGACTGGCCTATTAAGGCAAGACATTGGAGATAAGATGGTCACTCCCTAGATACCGTTAGCATCCAGCTACCTCCCACATTAAAAACCTCTCCTTGCTCATAGTTCCATAGAATCCTAGAAATGTCAGGTTGGAAGGGACCTCGAGAGGTCATCAAGTCCAGTCCCCTGAGCTGAGGCACGACCAAATAAATCTAGATCATCTGTGATAGGCGTCTGTCCAACCAGTTCTTAAAAACCACCAATGATGGTGATTCCACAACCTCCCTTGGAAGCCTAGTTCAGAATTTAACTATCTTTATTGTTAGAAATTTTTTCCTAATATCTAACCTAAATCTCCAGCCAGGCACTTCTCCTCCACGGCTCCAGCTGCTCTGCTCCGGCGGCTGGGGTCCGGAGGCAAGGGGGGCTGCCCGAAGCCGGTAGCGCTGGCTCGGGCAGCTTGGCTCTTAAACAGAGCCGAAGTCTGAGAGGGGAGGAACAGAGGCAGCTGGAGCCGGGGAGGAGAAGTGCCCGGCTGGCGGCTGGGGTCCGGAGGCAAGGGGGGCTGCCCAAAGCCGGTAGCGCTGGCTCGGGCAGCTTGGCTCTTAAACAGAGCCAAAGTCTGAGAGGGGAGGAACAGAGGCAGCTGGAGCCGGGGAG
>NW_020670226.1:0-3890 GCF_002925995.2 Terrapene triunguis | reverse complement strand
GTAGAGGAAAAAAAGAGAAGCTCTGTCTCCAGGGAGTAGGTGCATCATTGGGCTCTGCTTTCTAGAATCCTTTGTTGCAAGTGTAACCCATTGGTCATTGTGTTAAATGTTTCCTCTGTCCAGAGGAAGTTCATCCCAAGCATCTGAAGCCAACAGCATTTCAGATCCTGGATGAGCTGCCATTTATGTGATGACTGCCATCTTAGTCAGCTTGGGGTGTAACAGAAAGAGAGGGTCTGAGATATGAGGCCAGGTCTAAGGCCTGAACTAAAATCAGGCCCTTCTGCTATAAAGCAAAGATAGCAAGATTCAGCCTATGAGCAAAAGTCAGGCCCTGTGTGATTTGGTATACCTGCCCCGCACTGGACAAGGGTTAACCCCATATTGTGGGCCAAGGAAGTCACACCCTCTTGCTCCTGCTAGGCATGTACCAACTGGAACCTCAGTATAAAATGGAGCAGCCCAGTTCAGTCTGCTTTGACCATAGAAGAGAGAGGATGTGAGTTGTAGGCTCCCAGACGGGAGCTGTCGGAGCCCCAGACCATGGAAGCTAGTCACTCCAAGACCCAGGCAAATACGTGGCTGGCCATGGAAGCTTGTGAGGAGGAGTCATCAAGAGCTTAATCTGCCAATTACCCTGGAGACCCAGAGAACCTGCAAACTACAGAGTGGGAAAACAGTAGGAAGTAGCCCAGGGGAACCAGACATTGATCCGGTTGTGGAACTGGGAACCGAGTCAGTGTATTTTGGATGGATCCCCGCTGACCCAGTGATGGGCACACTTGCTGCTGATAGGGTCCTGGGCTGGAGTAGGGAGGGCCTGGGTCCCCCTACCCCAAATGCCAACCCACCCCTGGGTGGCAGCCCACCCCCCTTGGGCCATTTGGCCACACCACCCTGCATATAAGGGTAACCCTATTGACTCTGGCCACTAGACCATACTGCCTTACATATAAGGGCAATCCTATTGATTCTGATCACTGGGCCATACTGCCCTGAAGCTAAGGGCACCCTACTGACTCTAGCCACTGAGCCATACTTCTCTGCATTGAAGGGTGGTTCTATTGACTGGCCATTAGACCATACTGCCCTGAATCAAGGGGCAAGTCCCTGGAGGTTGGCCACTGGACCCTACTGTCCTGTACTGAAGAGCGATCCTATTGACTCTGACCATTAGGTCATACCACCCTGAGGAAAACGGTGGTTATTTGGACTTAGCCAGCAGACTATAATGCCACCCCCTCCTCCCCTCCAGGGAGGACAGAGTATACCTGCCCTGCGACACCCTGTTACAAAACAGCTGTCTGCAAGTTCACTGTCCGGAACATGAACTTGTCAAGAACAGGGCTAGTGTTGCAAAAACACAAACACTCCTAAGAAGTACTAGACACTAGATATTCACATAAACACATTCCAGAAGGGTGCAAATGATACCAGTTGACATGTCTAGGATTTTGCTCTTGATTCTATGGCTCTCTACTGGTGAAGGCTGAGATGGAAGAGTCTTTATGCACTGTCACCTCTTCTACACTGGAAGAGCCTATAGTGTTCTTTATATCTAAGTGGTCTCTGACTGCCTTCACAAGAGAAAATATCTCTGTCTTGTCATACTATCTTCTTAACAATAGTGCATTCAGAAACATAACTACAGTAATGACTGAACATAACCTAGGTAATGTCTATCTCAGACAACAAGATGTAGCATTCCTGGCTTCCTGGCTTTCCTGAAAAGTGTAGTAATTCACCATAAGTATTGAGTATTCACCAGAGGAGATTTCTTACCTATCTTAAAAACTTACTACCATTTTTTGGATTATACAACAGACAGCAATAGCTTAGGTGGGAGACTTTCATAAGAACAAAGGGCAAGTGGTTGCCTAAATCCCATTGAAAGTCAATAGGAGTCAGGTGACTACCTGCTAATTGTGCCTCTGAAAATCTTCCCCTAGGAAACTTCATATTCCTGCTCAGATGAACTTGCTGTAAGAGGCAAACATTGACTCTGATTTTTCACTCTTCACATTTCATGTACAGACATGAGCACCAACTTCCTCAGTTCCCAGTGCTCAACCCCTGCTCTGCCCCAGGCCCCACCCCCACTCCACCCCTTCCTCCAAGCCCCCACCCCTGCCCCATCAGTTCCCATCCTTTCTCCGCCCCTGCCCCTCCCCAGCCCTCCCCCATCACGTCCTACACGCCACTGAACAACTGATCGTGGCGGGCAGGAGGCGCAGGAAGGGAGGGAGAGGAGCTGATTGGCGGGGTCTCCAGTGGGTGGAAGGCACTGGGGTGGGGGAGGTGGAGGCATTGATCCACGAGGCTGCCAATGGGTGCTGAACACCCAATTTTTTTTTCCTGTGGGTGCTCCAACCCTGGAGCACCCACGGAGTCGGCACCTATGTGTACAGACATGGGCAACAATAAATGAGGAAGAAATTACTAGTAGAGAAAAGGTCAGGTTAAATGCTTTTCTATAATTGGATAACCTCTTCTGAGACATTCAAGGTCTAATTTTGCTGTCAGTTATATCTGTAAATCAGGCTGATTTTTACTGAAATCAGAGTTATACTCTTAGCCTGTCTTCTTGTGTTCTAGTACCATACTCATACATACCATTTTGTTGAGTATCAACTGCAGAACTAGTATCTATCTATAGTTCCTTGTCAGGCCTTTGACACTGGACAACATTGGCGCCTAAGCAGTCTGCAACCTCTCTCTCTCTCTCACACACATGCATACTCTACCTTTAATTCAAATGAGCACCACAATGAAGGATACAGTAGAGAGAGGTGCAAGAACATTTGAAATGACTGATCTGCCCAATCCGTAGAATCACCAGTCAAAATAAAAATCCAACTTAAGAGCTCAATCTTACAAACACTTGTGCACAGTGTTACTGATGTGCATAAGTATTTCCAGGAGCAGGCCTCAAGGCTGGGTCCATATCACACTAAATTCAATGGAAAGCCTCCCATTGATTTGAATAGGAGTCTTAACTGCTTTTCTTAACTTAAATGCTTATCTTTTTGAGCAGCCTAACTGCAGAAATAAAGATACCGCCAATGACTAACTTACCTAGTTTTTTTTACTTTAAAAAAAGCCCTTGGGCTGTAAAACTGAAAGTCCATTAAAGGTGTGTGGGGGTGGGGATGGCAATGGAATCAAAGAACGCCAAATGAAAAACATTCTTTTCAGAATTCAAAACCTTTGGCCAGGATGCACAAAAGGAGTTAAATGTTGTGATGCTGAGTGTCAACCCTAACAGTTATGTGCCTAGAAAATCATTGTGATTCACACAGCCTGAGTTAGGCACCTAAGTTCCTATACAATGAAGAGGTAGAGATAGGCACCTTACACTGTAATCCACAAAAGCCAGTATGATCAGTAGGGAACCACCTAAGCTAGCCAATGCTAAGCCCTACCCCTGTCCTGGAGTTAAGTGCCTAAGGGTATGTCTACACTACGAGAGTAGTTCGATTTTACTTAAATCGAATTAGTGGAACCGATATTACAAAGTCGAACGTGTGTATCCACACTACGAACAGTAATTCGACTTTGTGAGTCCACACTAACGGGGCAAGCGTCGACATTGGAAGCGGTGCACTGTGGGCAGCTATCCCACAGTTCCCGCAGTCCCCGCTGCCCATTGGAATTCTGGGTCGAGCCCCCAATGCCTGCTGGGGAAAAAAATGTCAAGGGTGGTTTTGGGTAACTGTCGTCATTCAACTGTCACTCCCGCCCTCCCTCCCTGAAAGCGCCGGCGGACAATCAGTTCGCGCACTTTTCTGGTGAGTGACAGCGCGGACGCCACAGCACTGCGAGCATGGAGCCCCCCGCTGCGATCATCGCTGCAGTTATGGCCGTTGTCAACACCTCGCACCTGATCATCC
>NW_020670225.1:0-1215 GCF_002925995.2 Terrapene triunguis | reverse complement strand
CGTGCTGTGTTTGGCACGCGTGCCGTAGGTTGCCAACCCCTGAACTAGTGTAAAGCTGATAGAGCTGGCTCCCCACTCCTAGCGCAGGGGGCACATCATCAGAAAGAAGGGGACAGAGCCGAACTCTTCTCCACTATGAGAATTCTCAGCTGGCTTACGGTCCCTTAGGCACTATAGCCAGCTGTGGCAAGTTGTTATAGCTGCCCCAGGCTGCTCTTTCTAATGTCAGGACTGCAACTGGGGCAGCTTGAGAAGCAGGAGGCTATAATTGTCTTCATAATGGCCCTCCCCAATTCTTCAAGCGTATCTGGTGCAGGAGAGAATATGGGGCTGTATTTCTGTTAGTCCATGTGCTTAAACATTTGACTATGGAACTGTTTGTGCATATTTGATATAGCAATCTGTATAATAAATTAGTCTGTTTTTCTTCTGTGAGAAGACATCGGTTGAGGAGATGCCTGATAAATCTGCCCTGACGCAAGATGCAAATAGTGATGACAATCAAGGTATGAGAGCAAAGTGTCTTGTCTTTTTGCTTCATTCATTAGGTTTTAGATGTAAATAGGCGCTTTATAAAATTCCCTTTGCTAACAGAATCTGTGCAAATCTAGCTTCTGAGTCAGTTGTGCATTAATGCAAATCTGAAAGAAAGGATTGTAACAGTAACCAAAGAGAGGACTTACTGACAGCAACAGAGCTGAAGAAAAACAAATTGATGGATTGTTATTTTAAAATGATCCCCTCATATTTGCATAACCTTTAAAACCCAAATACACCTTCTAAATGTATGTTGTTCCACATGGGCCTAATAATATACTTTTTGCCTAAGACATCAACAAGAATTTTGCTTAAGTAAAGAGTGCAGGATCTGAACCTTAAAGGTAATAAAATGACCGGTGATGATTTCTTTTAGGCCTGCCTCAGATCTGCCTCATTCTCTGTAGCTGACATACTTAGGTAACACAGAAAATCTTTAGGTATGTAATGGTCCCATAAGGCTGAAGTTTTGCTTTATGCATATTTGCAAATTGTTTTATATATGACTATGGAAAGCTACCTAATTTTCTTAGCCAAAGCACAGTTGCAGGCATGGAAGGTACACTTGGTCTTATTCTTCAAGTCATTACTATAAATGGGATGTCAAAAGAAAAGGGAATATTCCATCAGGGTGCTGCCCGGAAGGAGAACTCCCAGATAGAACCGGATGATTTTTTT
>NW_020670224.1:0-1556 GCF_002925995.2 Terrapene triunguis | reverse complement strand
CTTTGGTACCCTTTTCACTCTCTTTGTCAGTCAGTTGATCGATGGATGGATAGATCGTCTAGGTTTCTACAATGCGCAGCACACTATCTATCTAAGAGACTCTTCCTGCCCAGAACACTTTACAATCCCAATAGAAATTTAGAGCATGGATTAACGAGAGGGCAGTGCTAATAATGATTCTCTCCTTTTTAAGTTTTAAGCTCAGCGTGGAAACCAGTTCTGTCCATTATCAGAGTTCAACCCCCTGATGTTTAAAACTTACCAGTCAGCACTACTTGCTAGTTAATAAACAAAAAATATCCTTTTGTCAAACCAAAACTAAGGCTAGATCTTCATCTGGCGACAGTCTTGATAGTTCCATTTACTTCAGTGAAGTTAAAAGAACTGAGGATCTTAGTCTACAATTGTTATTAGTATGACTAAGTTTTTAGGAATACCTATACCATATCAGGCTAGTACTCATAGAATCATAGAATATTAGGATTGGAAGAGACCTCAGGAGGTCAGCTAGAACAATCCCCTGCTCAAAGCAGGACCAATCCCCAACTAAATCATCCCAGCCAGGGCTTTGTCAAGCAGGGCCTTAAAAACCTGTAAGGGTGGAGATTCCACCACCTCCTTAGGTAACCCATTCCAATTAGTCCATCTAGATAGGCAGTCAGTTGGAGATCTGGGCACATATGTATATTTGAACACATGCATAGCAATATTTTCCACTATCAAATTACATATGGAGTGAAATTTTTCAAAGTCATTTTAGGAGTTTGGATGCCCGATCCTGAATAAACCTTCTTAGCGATTAACTGTCTCTAATCCCTACTGTGCTTTAAAATCCCAGCCTTAACTTTTAAAACCTGCATCCACCAATGCCTGCCACTGAATAAGTATAAGAAGTCCCTTCATGGAAAGAAAGCCCCAACAACGCTAAGAATCGCAGATGATTTTTGCAGGATTCAGTTAAACTATCACTAAAGAGACATTTCAACAGTTCTAAAGAGATGGAGTGGAATCACTTACTCAGTTGACCGAGGAGGAGATCTCAGGAGAAGTGGTTAGAAAAGTCCTGAGTACTCAGTGCTTTTATACGATTTCTCAGATTGCCTGGAGGATCTGAGACACTCTTTGTGCATGATGGCCAATTAGTTACAAAACAAAATTTCATCAATATGTCACTCCTCAGATTGATGTAATTGTTTTGCTCATTGTTTGAGATTATTAGGCAATTCTCAGTTTCACCCTACACCCCACAGTTTCTTCCTTCTTAAAGCTTTTTGTGTGAAATTAATTCTTGGTATCATTCTGCTGATGGTACTGAAGCTAGGGCGTGTCTATGCGGAGGGGAAATGAGCACTATGGGCTGGGGTGTCATTTCTAAAGTGCACAAACGCATTGATTATTAACTGGTCTCTGTGGACCCTGCTGCTGTGCACTAAAGGATCCTTAGCGTGCTTGAACACAGCACTGTTTCCTAAAAGCACTATATTAAAGTGAACCAGCAGGGTCTACAAGAACAACAAGGAGTCTGGTGGCACCTTAAAGACTAACAGATTTATTTG
>NW_020670223.1:0-1288 GCF_002925995.2 Terrapene triunguis | reverse complement strand
GGGGGGGGGGGCTGCCCTGGCCGGGCCTCTCCCACCAGGTCGTAGGGGACATTGAGTCGCTGCAGAGATCCCCGGTACCCCCCTGAAATCCCCACCAGCAATCTTGCCCCCCGCCCCGGGCCCTGGCTACATTCTCCAAGGGACCTTTACTCAGCCATGGGTGCCGCTGTCTGGGGCTGAGACCCCCGACGGTGCCCGAGAGCCGAGGGGCTCAGCTCAGTGTCAGCCTGGTTAATTCACCCAGCCTCCAGCCCCCATGTGAGGAGCCTTAGCCCTGTCCTGTCCACAGATGGCGAAGCGACTTGCACGAGGTCACACAGCAAACTGGTGGCAGATCAGTCCTGACTCCCAAACCCCCTGCTCTAGCCACTAGACCCCACTCCCCGCCCGGAGCTAGGAATGGAACCCAGGAGTCCTGACTCCCAGCCCCCCTGCTCTAGCCACTAGACCTGGCCCCTCAGACATACAGAGAAGGCCTGGGGAGGCAGTACCTAGCAGGGGACGGGCTAAGGAGAGGGATGGGGCCTTTGGGGAGCAGAGGAAAGTCATGAACACATTCCTTCTGTCTGCTCTGCACTGCTGTCCCGGGCGTCTCCCCAGCCAGCCCTTTGCACCCTGGGCAGACTGGGACACCGGGGCCCCTCGGAGCGGCCTGCTGGGGCGGCCGTCGCGCTGAGAAGAGAGATCATCCCGGAGGAGCCTGCAGCACCACAGGCCAGGAACCAGTTTCCACCCTGGTAATTCTACGACGCGCCGTGCTGAACCCATGGGGCCTCCCCTCGCACGCTCCCTATGGCCACCACCCGAGAGGCAGCCGGCTGAGGCGTGGCAGCTGGTCACACAGGGACCCCTCACCCTCTGCTAAGATGCAGCCGTCTCTGGGGTGGAGGCAGCAGCTGGTTACCAGCCCCTCAGAACGCACCATGCCAGAGCAGCTTAGGACAGGACAGCCCCGGGAAAGTATCCGGGAGTTTTAGCTTGGCTGTAGTCACCTACCCTGGTATTTAGCTAGGCCACGGGGGCTCACACCCTGGCTCTTGTGGACAGCGGCGGGGGCTATTCAGTGAACACAAGTGGCTCTGAGTTTGAGGTTTCCCCTGGAAGGCATTGCCTCTGAGAGCAGTGTGCCTCCTAGCCCCGGGCTGGGGCCTCAGGGCCAGCACCAACCACCCCTGCTGGCCATTCCTGGCCTGGCCCCCACGGTCCCCAGTACACATCCTGAGCCGACCCTACCCACCCAGCCCGGGAAAGCTGACGAAATCCCAGCTCCAGGTGCTCCGGCGGCACG
>NW_020670222.1:0-4257 GCF_002925995.2 Terrapene triunguis | reverse complement strand
ATTTAGTTGGGGTTGGTCCTGCTTTGAGCAGGGGGTTGGACTAGATGTCGTCCTGAGGTCTCTTCCAACCCTAATCTTCTATGATTCTATGATTTTAAGGCTCTGTTCAGGAAAGTACTTGCTTAAGTCCTATTGATATTAAAAAGATGGATTAAGAGAGAGGATGATTCAGTGGTTAGGGCATGAGCCTAGGATTTAGGAGATCCAGGTTAAATTTCCTGCTTCACCACAGCCTTCCTGTGTGAGGATACATAAGTAGGTTAGCACCTCTGTTCTCTATTTGTAGAAGGTGGCTAATAGCACTTCCCCACCTCACAAGGGTGTTGAGAGGATAATCACATTAAAGCTTGTGAAGTGGTTGAGATCTGCTACTAAAGATCTAGATGCTATTATAAGCGATGTGACTTAAGCAAGTGCTTTCCTGATTCGGTGTCTGAGGGCTTGTCTACACTACCCAAAAGTCGACAAAACAAAAATCGTCAAGGGGTGTTCACACTTGCTCCCCCTGTCGACAGATCACATCCACATTGGGGACACCATCATCGACAGGGTGAGCAATGCACCGTGGGTATGTATCCCACAGTACAGTGTTGTGGGAAGGAAGAGCTGATCCCTGCGCAACTTGGGATTCTCTCCAAGTTCTCCCACAGCCCCCTCAGCTGCCAAGAGCAGCATCATACCTATCTCATAGAGCTGGAAGGGACCCTGAAAGGTCATCAAGTCCAGCCCCCTGCCTTCACTAGCAGGACCAAGTACTGATTTTGCCCCAGATCCCTAAGTGGCCCCCTCAAGGATTGAACTCATAACCCTGGGTTTAGCAGGCTAATGCTCAAAACACTGTGAGCTCTCTGTGCTGAGGAACAGCAAAGCAGCCCAGCAGTCTGTTCCCCTCTCCCTGCAGCAGTAGTCTGCCTGCTGCTGTGTTCCTAGTGCCAGGCAGAACAGGAGCATTCCAATGATTTGCTCTTTGTTTGTTCCCCAAAGGGAGCAGCACACAGAGCTTTGAAGGGGGAGGGGCTCATGCCTGCCGGGCACCAGATCCATCAGGCTAGGCATTGTGGGATACTGGCAGAAGCCAGTTCTGTCGACAAAACGATCAGCAGTGTCTATACTGGCCCTTTGTTGACCATACAGGGAGGGGAAAAGACAAAAGTCTCTCCTGGGGTGGAATTTTTTTGTTGCCAAAACTGGGCCTTTTTCACGACAAAAGTCCCATTGTAGTGTGTACGCTCTTGCTGGTTTGTCGCCAAAAGGCAGTTTGGGGCGACAAAACTTGGTAGTGCAGACAAGGCCTTAGAAATAGCTGAATATTTACACAGAAGGGGTGAAAAGCCAAAGAAACAAACAAAGATGAATTAAATAGAGGAAACTCAGCCCCAGAGCGAATAGCCACATAGCTACTTAGGTGGGATTCACAAAGGTATTTAGGTACTTTTGGGAATCCCATTCTTACTAGTGTAACATAGAAAATGAATTCTACCAACCCGACTCACAGTGAGTAATAACACCTTAGGCATTATTCAACATAAGGGTGGCAGAATCTGAACCAATATGACTAGATGTCAGAAATAGTACATGCCATGGCATGTATATGGGAGCTTATATATGCACACTCATGGTGCACATGTGTATACCAACTGGTGAATTCATACATGGGAGTCTGCTACTCTGGTTCTAAAAACAACTTGTTTGAAGGAAAAATACAAACCATTCGTGTGAAGGAAGAAAGTATTGTAGCTTTTATATGATCGATGGGTTGATATCACCATAGAATCATAGAATATCAGGGCTGGAAGGGACTTCAGGAGGTCATCTAGTCCACCCCCTACTCAAAGCAGGACCAATCCCCAACTAAATCATCCCAGCCAGGGCTTTGTCAAGCCTGACTTTAAAAACCTCTAAGGAAGGAGATTCCACCACCTCCCTAGGTAACCCATTCCAGTGCTTCACCACCTCCTAGTGAACAAGATTTTTCCTAATATCCAACCTAAACCTCCCCCACTGCAACTTGAGACCATTACTCCTTGTTCTGTCATCTGCTACTGCTGAGAACAGTCTAGATCCATCCTCTTTGGAACCCCCTTTCAGGTGGTTGAAAGCAGCTATCAAATCCCCCCTCATTCTTCTCTTCTGTAGACTAAACAATCCCAGTTCCCTCAGCCTGTCCTCATAAGTCATGTGCTCCAGCCCCCTAATCATTTTTGTTGCCCTCTGCTGGACTGTTTCCAATTTTTCCACATCCTCCTTGTAGTGTGGGGCCCAAAACTGGACACAGTACTCCAGATGAGGCCTCACCAACATTGAATAGAGGGGAATGATCATGTCCCTCGATCTGCTCGCAATGCCCCATCTTATACAGCCCAAAATGCTGTTAGCCTTCTTGGCAACAAGGGCACACTGTTGACTCATCTCCAGTTTCTTGTCCACTGTAACCCCTAGGTCCTTTTCTGCAGAACTGCTGCCTAGCCACTCAGTCCCTAGTCTGTAGCAGTGCATGGGATTCATCCGTCCTAAGTGCAGGACTCTGCACTTGTCCTTGTTGAACCTCATCAGATTTCTTTGGGCCCAATCCTCTAATTTGTCTAGGTTCCTCAGTATCCTATCCCTACCCTCCAGCGTATCTACCACTCCTCCCAGTTTAGTGTCATCTCCAAACTTGCTGAGGGCGCAATCCACGCCATCTTCCAGATCATTAATAAAGATATTGAACAAAACCGGGCCCAGGACCCGACCCTTGGGGCACTCCCCTTGATATTGACTGTGAACTAGACATGGAGCCATTGAGCACTACCCATTGAGCCCGACGATCTAGCGAGCTTTCTTTCCACCTCCAGTCCATTCATCCAGCCCATACTTCTTTTACTTGCCGGCAAAAATACTGTGGGAGACCGTATCAAAAGCTTTGCTAAAGTCAAGGAATAACACGTCCACTGCTTTCCCCTCATCCACAGACCCAGTTAGCTCGTCATAGAAGGCAATTAAGTTAGTATACCAATACACCAGTGGTAGCTTAATGCATAGTAACCTGTGTCAAAAGTTTGCACTCCCTAAGGGCTACAGTATCAGAGTTAGCCCGGTGAGAACCACTATTAGAAAGATCATTAGGTCTGGAGGCTGTAGGAGCACACAAGGTATAATAGCAGTGACCACAACAGCAGTCACAAGTTATCAGTCTTCCCTCTCTTAAATTCTTTCCTACACAGATAGTCAATGCCACAGTTATAGATACATAAGTGAAGATGGAGGAATACGTTAGGATGTCCAGCATCAGTGTTTTCATACTCACATGCCCAAGGATACCATAAGGATGGGTGGAGGGTCTCTTCATAATTTTTTTTCCTCTCTATTCATGCTGGGGAACCCCTTTTATTCTGTGTGACACTTACACTCATACCCGTTATGCATATGGGTTCCTTTTCCATTATCTGGGCATCTACGTCCCATAAAATTTGGGGTACCCCACTTTTCATAGGCTATCCTCTTAGTTCCCCTTATTTTCATTAACATTTACATCAGCAAGTCCCGATGGTAACCTGCAGTCACTGCAAAATTTCCCATGCTGTTACAATCGGGCATACTGCAGTATCGACAGATAGGTTGTGGCATATTTTCCAAACATCACCTATTATCACATATTTTACAGTAATTTTATAACTTTGCTGGCACAGGGTTACTCCTAAGTCACCGCCTCATGTCAACCCTTCTTTAGGCCTAAGGCCTAATGTGGCTAAACTATGATCTTACAGGCCTCAGCCTTTAGGCCTTGCATTATCCTTAATTTGCTTATATACCTAATACACACTCATCACTCATAAATGCTTGTCAACCTTATACACGTATAATACTGTCCTACTAATTCCTATACCTATCGCTTAAATCTGTTCGTCATACATTGAGTACATATGAATTAGCCCCAAAAATAGATAACAATTAGATGATTATATACATTATTGTTGTCCTGGGGAAAAATCCTGGCCCCACTGAAGTCAATGGGAGTTTTGCCATTGACTTCAGTAGAGCCAGGAATTCACTCCGTGTAGTTTTTGGCACATCTTTTCCAAGTTCCTCACGAAGCCTTGGAAATTTCCCTCCAGAGAATCCATCCAATCAAGGATGGTCAGAAAACAAAAAATAAAGACAAGAGTGGTAAAAATGCCTGAGGCTTTTCTGTACTAGAGCTTCCACTATTGTTACCCAGCTGGAGCTGCACTGGTGGTGAACTCTGGGTCTGATTTTTGCAAGCGGAGATGCACTCTG
>NW_020670221.1:0-1787 GCF_002925995.2 Terrapene triunguis | reverse complement strand
GGGGGGTGGCTGTGGGGCGGTTGGGGGGCGGGCGCGCGGGGTAACTGGCATCTTGGAGCCGTTCGCGGCCGTTCCTCCCGCCCGGAGCCGTGGGCGGGGCCAGGGGCGGAGGCGGGGCGGGGGGCGGGCGGGGGCGGCCGCTGGGAGCCGGGCGCGCGGCGGCGATATAAGCTCCGCGGCTGCCGCGCCTCGCGCACTCCGCCCGGCTGCCGGCCCCGCTGCTCCGCGCTCCCTCCCTCCCTCCCTCCCTCCCGCCGGCCGGCATGGCGCGCTCCGAGGAGGTGCATCGCCTCACCGAGACCGACCACAAGGTGAGCTGCCCCGGGGGCGCCCGTCCCCGCGGGCTCTGCCCCGGGATGCTGGGCACGGCGAGCCCCGCAACTTCCCTGCGGGTCCGCCCGGGGGGACTCAGGGCGAGCCTGGCGCGGGGAAGGCAGCGGCGGTTCGCTGGCTCGCGCTGCTGGGCTCGGCTGTAGCGTTTCCCTTTTGACTGGGTCTTGGCACCGGTCGGCAAACAAGGGGAGTCGGCGCTTGTCCCTCTCCTGGCTTGTTGCTGGTTAATGGGCTGGGCTGAACTGCTGGTTTGCTGCTGGCTTTCCCCAGTGCGGTTATGCAACGTTCAGGGTCTTCATGTGTAATTAATTGCACGGTTTCTTTTTCTCTCTCTCTCTTTTTTGGCAGTCTCTAAATATGGGGAAATGGGATTTTGTTCTGAGGGGTGGAGAAAAGATGTCATCTTATGTAAGCGCAGAAGTGGCAGTGGAGTTGTGTAGGAGTAATTTACCGTCTGAACTCCCTTGCTGCACTTCTAATGAAAGCGGAGTGACATCCTGGAGTCAATTCCTGATTTTCGTGCTGGTCTTACAATGTGGTCATGGATGATAACGCATAGCTGTAGTTAATGGAGAAACAGTCTGCTACGGGGGGACTGGGGAGAACCAAATGGTTCCTACAGACACTAGTAACAGGCTCTCCCTCGAACTTCTCCTCCCACCACCAGGTTACATTTTACCAGGCAAACGTTTTCATATCAAAATGGTTCATATTAGTGGTTCCAAAAACAGAGCTTTAAAATAAAGCCCAATTTCAACCCTAGCTGTCCCTTTCAGGATGGAAGGTTTTTAAGGGTTTCCTTGGCTTTGGAGCCAGCTTTGGGTCTTGAGATCGGAGACGCTGGCATTTACAAAGCAATCTTAGCTTATGGTTGCCTAAGTAAAATCTCAAAGCCCTCTGAGAGCAACAGATTTAATTGTCTGAAACAATTATGGGTGGTCTTGCATTGTACTATACAGTGAAACCCACTTAAACTATTTCACTGCCGCATGAGAGAACCACGCCAGCTCTACATGTTCTGTATGGTCTTCAGGGGCCGAAGACGGCCACGTACAGTGAGAGCCATCTGTTTTTAATGACCATTCATAAGCTATGAATACTGCAGAAGAGACAGACCTATTTATTCAGAAATCTCCTTTTGACTTGTATATGATTATGCTAGATTAATATGGGGTTAAAGAATATACCTGTTAAAGGAAGAGAAATCTCCTAGGTAGGCAGTGCTGCAGCAGATGTGTTCCATGAGGGAAGTGTTATTAAAAAGCATGTCATTAGCTCTATGTCTGTAACTTTGCTATATCTGAGGTCAGTGAGTCTAGTGACTTGTTTCTTTTTACCCTTCATTTTGGTTATGAAACTCTGTTCTTGCACGGTGTGAATTAGGGTAAATGAAGTGGTTCTGCTCTGCTGGAGCCTATGACCAACTCTGATATAATCCCCCTAACCTAGGATAT
>NW_020670220.1:0-1662 GCF_002925995.2 Terrapene triunguis | reverse complement strand
CTGTCAGAGGAGCACAGAAGAATCCTGCCAAAGGCCCTGAAGCAGGAGGGACTGAGAGGCAAAGGAGGAAATCCCTGAGCGCGGGCTGAGGATTTGTTTTGTTGGTTTTGCTCATGTTTGGGAAATAAAATGGCCTGAAAAAAGATGCTGGGCGTGGCAGCGGCTCCTCCATG
Organism: Terrapene triunguis; assembly: GCF_002925995.2. Taxonomy (NCBI): domain Eukaryota; kingdom Metazoa; phylum Chordata; order Testudines; family Emydidae; genus Terrapene; species Terrapene triunguis. The sequence goes on along the minus strand of NW_020670220.1, from coordinate 1,489 downwards.
GGCTGGGGACAAGCCAGGACCTTACATCCCCTTTGCCTCCAAACTCCTGGACTCCACCCCCTTGCCTTCCTCCCCTGGCTGGGGGACAGGTTTGCTAAAGAGCTCAGCACCCAACCTGCACCTGGCATGCTGACCGCTGAGAAATCCGGCCCCGTGTTGGGATGTTGCCCTGGAAATTCTGGCCTTACTCTCTCCTGGATCCTCCTCGCTGAGGCTGAGAACTACTAACTCGCTGCATGGGTGAAAGGAAAAGGGTTGCAAAAGCTACTGCAGGGGGGGCAAAGGAGGGGGCGGTCACCAGGTGCTGACACAATGGATGTGACCAGGCTCTAGACGGTGAGCCAGGCAGGGGCCGTGGGTGCTCTGTCCATTCCAATCTGGGCTAGCAGTGCAGTTAGGGAGCAGGCCAACAGCTGGTCCTAGGTGGGCTGGTCCCTGACACTGACTCAGCGGGGGGAGCTGTCTGCAGGGGCAGCGGGGGAACAGACCCTGCCCAAAGTGTCCGTTCGTTTTTGCGCTAATCTCCCGCCGTCCCCCTCATTTCTGTGGTGACTTGTCACAGGAGCAGGTGGGATGTTTCCAGAGTGAGCGGGGAGGCGTTGGCCGAAGAAGGCGCTAAGAGTCCGTGTCTCGACCACGGGGCTGCAGCCTCCTTCCAGCCCAGGGCCAGGGGGTAGGGCAGAGGGTCCCGGAAGCAGCAGCTGAGACGAGGCCTGTCCGTGCCCCCCAGATCCTGGGGTGTCTGGCTGCCGGCGCGGCGCTCTCGGGAGGGGAGGGGGCTGCCCAGCAGGGGCAGGGGCTTCAGTGGGAATTTTCCATCGTGTCGGCATCAGGGGCTTTAAACAAACACAAACATCCCTTGAGACAGGATCAAAATCACCCCCCCACACCCAGCAGACACCTGTGGACATGGCCCCCCAGAACTCTCCCAACCTCAGAGTCACCCCCCACCCTCAAGACAGATTCCCTTGTGCCCCACAGAGACCCTTCCCCACAGATGTCTCTCTCCCCACACACATGGTCCTGGTGGGTTCCATGCTCCCATCTCCCCCTCCTTTGCCGTCTACAACACACACAGACCTCTCTGGCCCATGGACTCCCCCCACCCATAAAGTTGTGGGCACTGGAGTTGTGTGTGGGTGCATCACACCTACCTGAGCCGCAGGGGGCGCTGTACTCAGCCTCTGTGTGTTCACCTGCAACAGGAAGGGATGTAAGGAATGGAGGAGAGACCCAGTGGGGGGATGAGAACACCTCCCCCTAATCCCACACAGGCAGAGTCTGTTACCCCAGCCCCAGGGGATCCTTGCTGTAGGTCTGAACCCTAGAAGGGAGTGGGAGGTTGCCCCCAGCTGTCTGAGTGGGGCTGTGCGCTCTCTCCCATCCCCCATCTCCAAGTAAGTCAGATGGGCTTCATCACTCGCCCCTCCAGGCACCAGGGAAACCGTCCTGCCACCTCCTGGCCCAGCACACAGAATTCTGGGGGAGT
>NW_020670219.1:0-1015 GCF_002925995.2 Terrapene triunguis | reverse complement strand
CTCCAAAGAGACAAATACCTACCAGCCTGTTAGTTTATTTGAGGATGCTCTTCTTGCTTTAATATAACAGCACCGAGATGAATTTATAATAAAACCAGAATAAGTTTATTAATAAAGAACAGCAATTTAAGTGACACTAAGTAGAGATAATAGAAACAGAAAATGGTTATAAATAAAATAAAAGAACAACATGCTTCTAAAAATCTACATGTAACCTTAGCAGACTCCAAGCTTTGCTGAAACAGGTTTCTCCTCTACAGTTATTTTTCAGCATCACCAGCCCACATAGTTGCGGATCCACCATCCATAGATGCAAAGAATGCAGGCCTCTTTGTTCCCTCTGCTATGGATATCAAGATGCCCTTTTGCTTCTCCTTATATTTCTCAAAGTTCATTGTCTTTCTCTTAAGAGTCAGGTGTGAGGTTCAGACTGTCAGGTGTCCTCAGTGTGCTGACACCATGCTGTTTCTTCATCTTCCTGGTAACTGGTATTTACCACAGATGCAAATGAACTGCTCATTGTCTCTGGCATCACCATGCTCAATTTACATTCTAGACACAAGCAAATCAGCATTCCTTTGACTAGGACAAACTTGTTTTGCAAGTCTGCCTCCAAAACATATTTTAGGAATATATTTCCAGCACACATACATAACTCTTTATGCACCATACATACATCAGACAATGATACTAATGACTGCTATGTCACCTGCTTTCATTTGATACCAAACACAACACACGTTACAGATAAATACTGTGACAGCAATGTGTTAATTTAGCGAGTGGGTCAGGCCTAGTAGGAGTTACAGAATAGTGGGTCCTCTGCCAGTTGGCACTGAGGTGCTTTTAGGGTCACAGGCAGTATACACACTCAAACAGGGAGATCAGTAATCCTGAACCTCCGTTTGCTTCCAAGCATTCTCCATGGCACCATTTGCCAGTGGGTGGCCAAGAGTGCCATTTTTCAGTTGTGTTTAGTGTGACAACTGTGATTATTTTTCTTGGCTACACACCC
>NW_020670218.1:0-3841 GCF_002925995.2 Terrapene triunguis | reverse complement strand
TCTGAGATCATAGGGCATGAGATGCAGAAGGTTGTGCCAATAAAGAATCGGAGGTATGGGATCGCTGTGTCCTCTGCCAGCTGCAAGGAGGCTCCTTGGACCATTGTTGGAAGCACTGAGGAGCTTTAAACCACTGGGTCAGCCATTATGTAGATGCCCAGTGACCGGAGAGTGGCTCTAGAGTCCTGGAGGGACTGAACAGAGTCATCAGTCTTCTGATTGAAGAGATGAGACTCATCAAAAGGGAGGTCTATGGTGGTCTGGACTACCTTTGGGAAGCAGAATGAATGCAACCAGGACTCCCTGTGCATGATGATCTCTGTAGCCATCGTATCTGAAGAGGTGTCTACTGTGTCAATTGCGACTGGCAGGGCCAACCTCACCACCAGTTTCCCTTCCTCTAGGATTGCCTGGAAATGGACTTGATCTTGTTGGGCCAGCTTGTCAGTGAAATCCATGAGTTTACTGTAAGTAAGGAAATCTATTTTGTGAACAGAGCTAAATATTTTGATACACAAAATTGCATATTGGCAGAGAAAAAGATCTTGCAGCCCAGAAGGTCCAGGCACCTGCCCTCCTTATCTATTGTGGTGGAGCACAGGTGCTGTTGGCGTGCACATTTGGTAGCTGCTTGAATAATGAGAGAATTGAGTGGGCGGTGGGAGAAGATGAACTCAGATCCCTATGGAAGCTCATAGTACCTCTTCTCCAGCACCTTGGGATAGGTGTGCAGGTGTCCGGCATGTGCCAAACAGTCTGAGCTGGGTGAAGTTTGGCCTATAAGATATCAAGCACTTGGTGCTCTTTATCTTGCACTTCCTACAGTGGAATGTTGAGGACCCCAGCTACCCTACATAGCAACTCCTGGAACTTCTGGAAGTCATCTGGAGGTGAAGGAGAAGTCAAAGACACTACAGCATCCAGGGAAGAAGAGCGGGGAAGCATTCTGGTTGCAGGGGTACTGTTGGAGTTGGGCTCAGCGGTGCTTCATCCAATGGTGGTTCCTAGCGCCTGCTGGATGGCAGCTGGAGGGAGGAGGCAGAGCAAGAAGTTTCCAATGGTGGGTATTGTGGCCGTGAACCCTGGTACGGTCATCCTGATGGGTTTGTCATATGGTGACAGGGACTCCACAGGGCAGCGTACCAAGGGGCAAGGTACCAAGGACCCTGATGCTGGGTAAATGGTGGGTACTACCATGGAGCCGATGGCACCTTGAAGTACTCACACTGGTGGTATGGGAGGGGTGGGCCTCTGTCTCTGTCTGAATACTCCAAATCCAAAAAATTGGAGACTGGTTCAAATGGCGGTGCCATTGGAATTGAAGGAATTGTGGATGACTCTGCAGTAAAGGTGGAGACATGTCCCAAAGGAGGTAAGTCCATCACGGGAGAGTGCTTCTCCATGGAGACGACAGCATCAGAACACAAGGGGACCTCTCCTCATCTAGAACAAACAGCTCATGGGGCTCAGGGGCTGACACAAGCCTCCCAGGGTCAGTGGCATGCACTCTTCAGCCGGCACTGGAGCCGGAACGGGAGCCAAAATGGAGGATTGTTGCAGATGAGTCCATAAGCTAAATTATGACTTAACCGGCATCACAGAGCCTTGGTGGGATAAATCTCGTGACAGGAATATTGGTATAGAGGGGTATAGCTTGTTCAGGAAGGACAGGCGGCGGTGGGGTCAGGATGGAGGAGATGTTGCATTATGAATCAAGAATATATACATTTGTTCTGCGGTCTAGAAGGAGGTCAGAGGCAGACTAGTTGAAAGATTCTGGGTGACGATAGAAGAAAAAATGGAGGCAATGTCATGATGGGAGTCTAGTATAGACCACTAAATAAGTAGGAGGAGGCGGACGAGGTCTTTCTTTCTTTCTATATTGTGTGTGTGTGTGTGTGTGTCTGTCTATCTATCTATAGATAGATATCACTAGACCTGGTAGTAATGGGGGACTATAGCTATCCATACATCTGTTGGAAAAGTAATATGGCAAAACATGAAATGTCCAATAAGTTCACCTTAATAAGCTATCTTGTTTCACTCATATCCTGGGATTGACACAGCCACATCACCAGAAGCAAACAATAAGTTCATGGACTGTATTGGGGACAACTTTATGATTTGGAAAGTGCAGGAAATAACCAGGGGGTCAGCCCATTTAGACTTGATTCTGACTAACGGGGAAGAATTGATTGTGAATCTGAAAGTTGATGGCAATTTGGGTGAAAGTCATCATGAAATGATGAATTTCATGGTTCTAAGGAAAGGAAGGACAGAGCAGGAGAATAAAGATGATGCACTTAAAATAGCAGACTAACAAATTCAGAGAACTCGTAGGTAAGGTTCCACGGGAAGAAAATCTAAAGGAAAATAGAGTTCAGGAGAGCTGGCAGTTACTGAAAGAGACAATATTAAAGGCATAACAGCAAATAGTCACAATGAGAAGGAAAGATAGCAAGAACAGTAAGAGGTCAATATGGCTCTGTAGCGGGGTGAGCACCCGCTAAGGCCCTGGAGGGGTTGGAAAAGCCCTGCAGAGGGCTGGGGCTGGGCAAGGGAGTAAAACCTTGGCTGATTGGGGAAGTGGCTGCAGCTGGGGCCACGCCCCAACCCAAGCAACTCGGCCTTATAAGGCGGCCAGGAAAGCCAGAGGGAGGAGTCTCTCTCTGACTGGAGAGGGAGACAGGCCTGGCTGCTGGGGAACTCACCTGGGGATCTAGAGTGAGGCAGGGCTGGGGAAAGGCCTTAGGAGCTGGGAAGCCCTAGGCCAGCAACTCCCCAGGCTGCAGGGCCTAGTCTTAGGCCCACCTAGGTATTGGGCTTGCAGAGGGGCAGCCTGAGGGTGGGTAAAGGCAGCCAGTCCAAACCCCTTTGCCTATGATGAGTGGCTGATACTGCAGTCTGCCCCAGTGAACGGGGGCTAGATGGAGACTGGGCAGTAGCCAAGACTGAGGTGAAGTGAGGATAGTGGGTGGGGGTTCCCTGGAAGGGGGAGACCCAGAACTGAGGGGTGTACTGCCAGGGGGCAGCACTCCAGACAACAGGGCACCAGGTCCGGGAGGGACACGGGGGCCAAGCAGTGGCAAGGCGGATCATCAGCCTGTAGAGGGCGCTCCTGGGTCGAAGAGCTAATTCCCGCGGATGACCAGCAGGAGGTGCCGCAGGGTTGAGTCTGCGCCTCTACACATGGTGGAGAATGCGGGCAGTGTGGTCTGCCTCTGACACAAGGGGCTAGAGAAAGGACAGCGGGACTATTGCCTGGACATTGAGAAGGTGGAGAAACTGAAGCAGGGGATGATGGACCTTGGGTACGCTGGGGTTTACTATGCGGAGGCCACAGGTACCATCCCTGGGTGGGGCCCGGGGGCAGCGACCCGGTGGAAGGGGGCCGAAGAGCTGCGGGGATTCCGGGAGACCCAACAGGAACTGTGGGAGGTGCTAGGGGCCCTCCAAGAGCAGGTTGGCCAGCTGGTGGAAGAACAGTGGGCCCTGCAGAAACTCCTTGGGAAGGAGTTAGGAAGAAACGATGGAGGGCGTGAGCAGCAGAGCGCCGAGGCCAGAAGGCCTGTGGCAGGGTGCAGGGCTTGCTACGCCTGTGGCATGAGAGGACACACACAAGACAGGACTGTCCCTATGGGGTTGGAGGCAGGATGCCTCGCCCCGAACAGGGAAAGCGGCAAGTCCCCTCAAGCTGGACACTGGGTGAGGGAACCTAGGCGGCTGAAGATATGTTGGGCCTGTGGGCGAGAAGGCCACCTGCAGTGGATGTGCTCAGACCCAAGGCAGAGGGTCCAGGTCAGCCCCGGCAAGGGGGTGGGACCTCGGCGGGATCCTGAAA
>NW_020670217.1:0-3274 GCF_002925995.2 Terrapene triunguis | reverse complement strand
GTAGGTAACAAAGTAAGAATATAAATTCAATTTTTTAACCTAACCAGCCACTGTCAGAGCCAGGATCCTGGGCTTGGTGCACATCCATGCACGTTTAGGAACCCAAAGCGTCCTGATTTTCACAGGTGCTCCGCATCCCCAAGGGCTTCCTGGGCCACTTGTTACATTTTCTATATGGACTTTTATGCTTAACAAATAAACAAGAGATGGAAACTACCTATATAGCATTTGCTCAGCACTAGCCCCTGTAATTATGGTCACTTGCAGTATATGATTCAGCCACTAGGTGTCTCTGTGTGCTGTACACCACTCCAGCGAGGTGGGGTCCCTGGTAGGACTTGCAGAGGCACCGAAGAGTTTCCACCACACCCTGGCTGGAGGGAGTGGGGGGCTGGGTGCAGCAGAGGGGCTGGCTGCTCCCCAGAGCAGAGCCAGGAATCGGGCTGGGGGTGTTGTTTCCTACTCTGGGCACAGTCACATCCCTTCTCCCGGACCTGGCTGAGCTCAGCAAGGCGAAGTACCGGATTGTTGTCCAGGAGAGGAGGCTGCCCGCATTTCTGAGAGGGGTTAGATGGTGGGTTCAGGGTCCAGGTCCCCGCGTGGTGGTGGTGGCGGTGGCAGATTCGGGTCCTCGCTGCTGCCTGGCCCTGCGCGGTGGTGGACACGGTGGGGGACTTGGGGTCTGGATCCCCACTGCTGCCTGGCCCCGCGCGGTGGGTTCAGAGTCCAGGTCCCTGCACGGTGGTGGGTCCCCGCTGCTGCGGGTTCGGGGTCTGGGTCCCTGCTGCTGCCCGGCCCCGCATGGTGGCAGGTGTGGGGTCCAAGTTCCCGCTGGTGCAGATTCGGGGTCCAGGTCCCCGCTGCTGCCCGGCCCCGCATGGTGGCAGGTGTGGGGTCCAAGTTCCTGCTGGTGCAGGTTCGGGGTCCGGGTCCCTGCTGCTGCCCGGCCCCGCATGGTGGCAGATGTGGGGTCCAAGTTCCTGCTGGTGCAGGTTCGGGATCTGGGTCCCCGCTGCTGCCCGGCCCAGCGCAGCAGCGATGGGGTAGTCCCACTGACCAGGCCGCACCCAGCATTCCAGTGCTGGCCCCGCTCTGGATGGAGGTGCTGGGTATAGGGGACTGTGAGCGGTTTCAGGGTGGGTGGCGCTGCGGTTCTCAACCTGCAGCCCACTTAACATATTGTGGGCCGCATATGTGGCCCTCAATGCTAAACAGGTTGAGAAGCACGGCTCTGGGTGAGGGAGTTGTGTGTGTGCCAGCTGGCTGTTAGCTCCCTGCCAGCCTCTCGAGCCCTCTCCTCTGAGCTGGGCCAGCCAGGCCAGTTGCCTGTAGATGCACATTCCCTTGTGGTATCCAGCCCTCGACCTCTGGCTCCCCAAAGAAATCCCAGACCCTCTGGAGCAGTGAGACCCCAGTTGACCAGTTTTCCCTTAGCCCATTGCTCCTGTACCAGGCCCGAGTTCCGTTGGAAAACAAAAGGAAATGAATTGAAGGAAGAGAGTCAAATAGAAACAAGCGTGAGTGGTGGGAGCAAATGGCTACGTACCAAACACAATCAGAAAATGCCACCTAGGGCCAAGGCCTGTGAATAGCTCCCGTTCCTCACTGATTACATGGCTTACTCCGAAGATTGGTCTCAAGCAGTGTTTGCTGGCCCCAGGCAACCAGGCCTCAGGCTTTCACCCAGCACCCCGGCTCCGCCACCTTCCTCCTCAGTGTCTCCCTCCACCCCGTGACAGACTGAATCAGACTTTTGTCTTTGTTCACAGATGGGGCCAGCCTCTGTCTGCGGTAACATGCCTGATCTCCCGCAACATGGCTTCGATGATTATAGTTTGTTTGTGATAGTTTCCATCGGGCTCTCGCAACGTGGCTCGCTTTCACTCCAAGGCCATCTCAACATAGTTACACTAGCCCTGAACTATTGGCCCTGCACACATCTCATAGGGACGGTGAGTCTCAGTAAGTTACCAGCTTTTAGCAGAGACCTCACATGCTGCCCTTTATGGAGAAATACCAGCAACGGGGTATATTAGGTGTAGCGAGTTTGTCAGGTCTGAGACAGGAGTCGCCCGTAAAGAAGAGTGAACCCTTTGCCACAATGTCACAGAGGCCAAGGACTGAAGAGCCCAGGTACAGATGGGGTCGTCCATAGCAGGGTGAGGCAGAGAGCAGCGTATTGGGGGATTGTGCCTTCGCTCTCACTGGCTGGAGGACTTCCACCTGCAGGGCTCTCCTGCTGGTGTTAAAGCCACAGAGCCACAACTTACAGGCCTTACTCAGCTTGTATCAAGCCCTCGTGTAGCCAGCCAATGCCACAGACACAGAGCCACCATGCTGAACCCAGGCCCTTTGGCACCAAAAGCACCAGCTGCTACCACCTGAGCTAACAGAGCTAACCTGCTAGCTAGGCAGGGAGTAGCAGGTCTAGACTCTGGGCCCTAGATTCACCACAAAGCGTTTAGTGTGGGACTCCTAGAGACCAAATACTGTGAGTGCCTTTTGCAGGGAGCGACAAAGCCTTTCTGCAGCGTGACCGGGGGACCTGCAGTGTGCCACGCCTGCCCCCAATGACACCGCCTCCAGCCCCTCGACGTTCACTCTCATCGGGATCCCAGGCCTGGAGGCCGTGCGCTTCTGGATCGCCCTTCCATTCTGCTCTGCTGGGAAGCGGCATCCTTCTGGTCATCATCCAAAGCCAGCACCGCGTCCAGGGGCCCATGGGCATCTTCCTGGCCACGCTGGCTGCCACCGATCTGGGGTATCACTGCATCAGTACAGCTGTGCTGCTCAAAGCTCACCTAAGTCTGGGATGTCAATACAGTTTTTCTTACCAGCCAAACTTGTGATCTCATCACAAAACTACGGCTCGTTTGTTTGGCAAGCCCTATTTCCCATGAAGCCATGCTGCTCGGCATTGATTATGCCATCCTTCAAAGCTTTACTGATTGCATCCCCTATCACCTTTACCATGGTTTTTTTCCCTGGATTGGGGTCTGGCCTAAAGTTATCTGTGTATCTTGTTTATCTTTCTAAAACATTGGCACAGCACTGGCTTTTTTCCAGTCCTCTGAAACTTCCACAGTCCTCCAAGATTTGTTAAAAATAGCTCAGAGAGCTTCTTGGCCAACTCCTTTAGTACTCTTGGGTGCAAGTTTTCATAGATTCTAGGACTGGAAGGGACCTCAAGAGGTCATCGAGTCCAGTCCCCTGCCCGCATGGCAGGGCCAAATACTGTCTAGACCATCCCTGATAGACATTTATCTAACCTACT
>NW_020670216.1:0-3286 GCF_002925995.2 Terrapene triunguis | reverse complement strand
GGGGGGGAGAGCGGCGAGCCCCTGCCCGGGCTCGCCGCCCTGCCCCCGGCGCTCTGGCCGCCGGGGGAAGAGCGGGCTCGCCGCCCTCCCCCCGGGGCTCCGGCCACCCTCCCCCCCGCGCCCTCCCCTCGGCCACCGGGGGAGAGCGGAGCCCCCGCCGGGGCTCGCTGCCCTCCCCCCCGGGGCTCTGGCCGCCTTCCCCTCCCCCCCCGTAGGGGGGGGGGCGGCCGGAGGCTTTTTTGCCTGGGGCGGCAAAAAAGCCAGAGCCGGCCCTGCCTTGATGACAGATAGTTCAGCAGTATTGGTGGTGACATGATTGATCTGAGGTGGACCTGTGAAGTGGAGACGCTGTGTCACCGAAATATGTCTCCGGAGATAAATGCACTGAGAGCAGGGCAAGATAATAGCAAGGATGGAATTGGGTAAAGTGGGATGAAGGCCAAAAAGTCACAAAAGGAGCAGCCGTCAGGTGTGCAGTGTAAAATGCTTCCTCCCTTTTCTAAGCAAAGAAAACAAGAGAAACTTCCCATTTGGGTTTTGCCATGCAATTTGCAACAACAACAACAACCAACTCTAATGACCTCTTGCTTAGAACAGGACACTACATTAGGAAATGACATAGCTAATGAAAGATGAATGTGCCAGCCAATTGCCCTGAGAGGATAAAGAAAGAAATCTCATTCCACAGGTCCCCTTATCTACCTCCTTTTCCAAAAATATGAACAGAAAATAAGTCTTTTATGGCTACCCCTCTAATTGAACCACAATCTGGGAAGCTTCTCCCCATATTAAGCAAGAAAAAAGAGAGACTCCTCTATATGCCTTCAACAGAGTTGAAAGGATGGCACTCAAGCAGACATGAGAGAGAGGAAAAAAAGATCAGCCTACAATGAAAGCAGAGAGACAATGGCAGAATGTCTGGCAGCGGGCACAGATATAAATACTGACCTTCTGGCCCTAAAGAATGGCAATAACTTGGAAATCGGAAGGGCAGATGCTCATTTGGCGAAAATCAGCATAGTGCCAGTGACTTCAATGTAGCTATGCCAATTTACACCAGCTGAAGATCTGAGCCCAATGTCTTCAGGATGGAGACCAGTGCAGGCTAAAACTGGGGAGTTTGCGCTGATTTACAGAAAAGAGTGATAGTTATGGAAGCTATAGAAATCCAGTGAAAATTGGATGGCATTGAAGACAAGGATGGGAGGAATAACAAGTATCTGAATCCTCTGAAAAAATGTTTCCTATTGGATTTATCCAACAGCTATTAAAAGAAATACTAGATGTTCAAAGTGCAGATGAGTAAACTATTGTGGTACATACTGTGCTCCAAATGCTGGTCAAAGACCGGAGGACTTTACAATAAGGCTCCCCTATTATCAGCCAAAAGAAGCTATAATAAAAAGGACAGTAAAATGAGTGGATAATCTTTTAAGGAAATTGGTACAACTCATTTTGAATGAGAAGAGAATGAAATGGAGAAACAGTTCCTGTGGGGAAACAGAGACCGTTGAAACATGGTCTACATTTTTCTTCAATATGCGCTGTGCAGTGCCTGTGTCATTAGGCAACATTATCAGCAGGGTTTTGGCATGTCAATAGTTGTCCTCATAATTCTTGTCTCGAAGGCTTTCCAGAAACCTGGCTATTGTAGGAACATTCCTACAATGTGGGAAATTTGAAACAAGTGTGGTGGTGGTGAAACCTAAAAATAGGGGTCTGAATATGAAGAATGAAGATAAACTGCAGGAATTGCTAAAAGATAACTCTGAAATTGAATCAATAGTTCAAAACTGGTAACTAACAAAACCAAAATAAAGAAAGCTGGACAAAGAAATACTAGTACTAATAAGGACCAGGGTTCCCAGGATAAAAAGGAATCAGATAAGGAAGAAGAGTTGGATGCAGGCATGCGCTCGCATGTGAACTTTGAAAAGCTTTTTCTAACAAAGTAAAGTTGGATTTAAATTGCTGTTGCATTGATGGGTATAGAATTTGTACATATGGCACTCTACATTTAGAGATGTTGTTTTAAAGTTAAGGTGGAAACAGTTCTATGTGATAAGCGTATCAAAGTAAATATATAGAAAATGCTGTATTTAATAAAAAAAGAATTGCATCAGTAATCTGAGTGGTTAAAATGGGAAGAGAATGGCACTCATGGGAGGTGTGAGCTAAATTGCTCATAATGTTTGAAAAAAGAAAAGTATGGGAATAAAAATAACTAAAAACATTTGTATTAGAGGAAGGTCTCAATGATGAAGAAAGGAAAGTCCTTCAGGGAAGACCTTCATCTGAGGTAAATTATAGCTCCATTGCCTTCCATGGAGCTAAGACAATTTATACCGGTTAGGGATTTGTTCTCAAAGATACCATGTAAGGGGGAAAAGAAACCTTTGCATCACTACATGCTCCAAATCAGGGAGAATTGTAATAGAATGGTAAAATGTACCAAACTTGAATCTGTTAAGGAGGGTGGTATAAATAATACAGCTGGTTGAAAAACAGACAAACTATTTCACAGGAAATTTCAAAATGGCTTTTGTTTCGTAGGCTTTGAAATGGACCCATTTCCTATTTTTTCATAAACATTTCTGCAACATTTTTACCGACATTTTAAATCAAAACTTTCATCAAAACCATGTTCAACATCTTTATCAAATATTTTTGTTGACCAAAAAATGTATTTTTCAGAAAAACAATCATGTTCATATTGTCATCAAACAATTTCAATTACTGAAACCCACCTAAGCATTCAGTAATTATGTGAAACAAGTTTTTTTAAAAAAAACTTGACAATGATCTCCTGTGCTCAGGGAATTCTTTGCAGGGTATTTGTAGTTTCTGGTCCCAAAGGAGATTGATCTCAGTAGAGAATTTGAGCCTGTAGGTCCGATTCATTCAGTGGCTCTTACTGTGAAAAATTCCCACTGCATGGGCTTAGCAATGAGATGTTTTGCCCTCAAATTTGGAGACAACTAGTTAATTAAAAGATAGAGAGGTGGCCAATGTTTGCCATATGCTAGTCCTTTGTTCACGAGACCTCCATTGCTGTTTGTGCCAGAGTGAACAGGGCTGTTAAACAAGAGATTAAAAGCTCCAGGTTTGCAGAAGTAGGGACTGACTTGCTACTTGTTGCTGCAGCATGGGGAGAATGCAATTTCCTTTATCCCAGAATACCCTTCTGGATGGGAAGAGATATAACGCTGTCTGATGACCTTGACCCAGGAGTCAGACATCAGCCTTCCATCTGGCAAAGAACAGAGTCAGAGGCTCTGGTCCTTTT
>NW_020670215.1:0-4269 GCF_002925995.2 Terrapene triunguis | reverse complement strand
CGTATTATACGTCTAAGGACTATATGAAACTTCACTCTGGAATCTGACAGTGTGGTTCCTATTGTTTTTTATAGGGTCAGGAAAAATTATTCTTAGTCTAAATTAACTATCAAAATAGTGAAACATTATCAAATTATCTGGGTATTGCTAGAGAACACAGAGGGTCAGATTTTTCTCTCAATTACATCTCTGCTACCCCAATGATTCAATGGAATTACTTGGGTGTAAATGAGAGCAGAATTTGGCCACAGAGGGGCCCAGAGTGAATACCCTTCTCCTAGATTCCAGCTATAAGCTCTGAATGATCTCTGTAGTGAGCTGAATTTAAACACTGAATATGAACATCCCACACCTGGAGAAAGAACATACTTGGATCCAGTTTATGATACTCCTTAACATTTTGGGATATTTGTATCCAGTAATTGGGTTAAGTTTGCCCCACTCGAAGGATATGAGGTTATATCCTAGTCCCACTGAAGTCATTGGCTAAATTTCATTGACTTCAAAAGGACCAGGATTTTACCCAGGAAGCTTGGATCTAGATCTGCAGACCTGGGATTTTAGCTTTGATCTGTAAAAGTGGCCCAACATCATAATTTAAATTGAACATACAATAAACTTCAAACTACTTCTGTAAGTAAGGCTAGCACAGTATGGCAACAAGTGGCTATAAATTGTGGATACTTGTCACTTAGTGAAAGAGACAACTTTTCTGCTATAAGAATCTATCAAATTAATGATGACTGTTAGTCTTGCCTTGGGGTGAAGTGTGTTTCTATGTTCTATCAATAATATTTGCAGAAAGAATTGAAGTGTTGTTTTACCTACGAAAGGTTATGCCCAAATAAATTTAAGGTGCCACCGGACGCCTTGTTGTTTTTGTGGATACAGACTAACATGGCTACCCCCTGATACTTGACTTCATAAGGCTTTGTACAAACCAAGTAGTGGTATTTTCAGTGACAGTCTAAGTAGAAAAACTTTTGGAGTAATTGGAGGTACTAGATTATTGGTATTTAAAATTATCCTGTTGATCATGAGCCAGAATTGGGCAATATAAGGACAGTGCCACCAAATATGGATGTGTCAGGTTTTTCTTGGCAGGCTTTCCAGCTGTTTGAGGAAATAGTCATTAATCTTATTTAATCTTGTAGATGCCATATGTATTCCAAGGATTATTTTCATTGTATTCCTTCATGGCATAAGGAAACAGGACATTTGGTCATAGATCCATGAACTGTTCTTACCATTTAATTTTGGGTTTTTTTCTCTACACACATGAAATCATTAAAGAATTGATTAGGCATTAAACCACTAAAAGGAATACACATGGGGACTAGACAGATGACATTTAAAAAACCTGAAAAGGGGAGGAGGGTTACACAAGTGACACTAATATTTCTATGCCAAGCAATAAACAGTTTGGATGATTTTTTAAGCAAGATGCTATTAGAAATGGTGGTGGTGGCAGGGGATTAGTGTCCTAGGGGTTGAATGAAACCCCTAGATATTTATTCATCTAACTTTTTATTTTTTTTAACTCTTCGCCTCTATGAGCCTGAGCCAAAACCACTGAAGTATAGAAGGGAGTGTCTCCATTAATTTCAATGGGCTTTCAAGCCCATAATCATTCCACTTGTCTTTATCCTCTCAGCACCTAATTCCCACTCAGCTCAAACTCATTTTCACTAGGCCTTATTCTGTTTCTTCTTCACTCTTTTGCTGGTTCACTTCAGTTAGCCTCTCAGCTTGAACATACTATAAAAATGAGTCTTGATATTTAATAAATACTTGATGCAATTTGCACTTTACACAGAATGGCTTGTTTGAATATATCTCAAATGTTCAAATATATGATATTAGCATACTATGTCTGAACTAACCGTTTTCCTCTGCGCCAAAGTTGTCCGGGTAATGATAAAAAGTAATTTTGAAGGTTATATTAAGTATAATTGAATGCATTCAGAGCACAACTGCAAATCTCTTGAAGCAGTTATAAACCATGCAAAACTACTTCCTCTGTTACAGTTTGTTGAGCATATAAATGGAAATCAGAGAGCCTAAGCTATCTATTTCAATTCAGTTAGATATTCTGCAAAGCTTACAGTTCTGTAACACACTGTGGAAACTCAAAGTCTGCTAAATATATACAGACTTCAATAGCACCTTTTTTAAACCCTATGTTAAGAGAATGTTAATGTTGCATAATTAGGCATCCAAAATCAGGAAACGACAAAGTTAAAGATTGTATATACACTCTTAACTCTGCCGTATTGTGAAAATCCATTAATGTTCAGTTTGTAATTGCACCATAACATACAATTCTCAAATAATAACAGCATGGTCTAGTGCAGTTGTTCTCAACCAGGAGTACACATACCCCTGGGGGTACACAGAGGTCTTCCAGAGGGTACCTCAATGCATCTAGATATTTGCCTAGTTTTACAACAGGCTACATAAAAACCACTACACAAAAAGTCAGTACAAATTAAAATTTCATACAGACAATGACTTGTTTATACTGTTTTATATACTATTCACTGAAATGTAAGTACAATATTTATATTCCAGTGGATTTATTTTATAACTACACCGCTACCTCAATATAACGCGACCCAATATAACACGAATTCGGATATAACGTGGTAAAGCAGTGCTCCGGGGGGGTGGGGCTGCGCACTCCAGTGGATCAAAGCAAGTTCAATATAACGCGGTTTCACCTATAACACGGTAAGATTTTTTGGCTCCCAAGGACAGCGTTATATCGAGGTAGAGGCGTATATGGTAAAAATGAGAAAGTAAGCAATTTTTCAGTAATAATGTGCTGTGACACTTTTATATTTTTATGTCTGATTTTGTAAGGAAGTAGTTTTTAAGTGAGCTGTAACTTGGGGTACACAAAACAAATCAGACTCCTGAAAGGGATACAGTAGTCTGGAAAGGTTGAGAGCCACTGATCTAGTTGACAGGACACTGGATTGGGACTCAAGAGACCTAGTTTCTATTCTCATTCTGCTACTGATTTGCTGTGTGACGTTGGGCATGTCACACTCTGTGTCTCTGTTCCGCCCACCTTTTTTTGTGTCTTGGGTGTTTACATTATACACTCTTCAGGGAAAGGATTGTCTCACTACAGCCCTGATTCAAGAAAGCACTTAAGGTCATACTTAAGTGCTGTCTTGAACAGTGCTGCTTTTCTGAATTGGACCCTATATGTTTGTAGTGTCTGGCACAACGGAGCCTTGATCTCACCAGGGGCCTCTACATGCTGCAGTAACACAATTAAATATACAATTTATTTCTGCAATCAGCAATCCGTGTGTGAAACTTTTTGTAGTATTTTTCATTCTTTTATGCTTGCACTATTTTCATTGTTATAGAATCATAGAACTGGAAGGGATCTTGAGAGGTTATCTAGTCCAGTCCCCTGCACTCAAGACAGGACTAAGTATTATTTAGACCATCCCTTACAGGTGTTTGTCTAACCTGCTCTTAAAAATCCTCAATGATGGAGATTCCACAACCTCCTTAGGCAATTTATTCCAATGCTTAACCACTCTGACAGTTAGGAACTTTTTCCTAATGTCCAACTGTGACGTTGTGCAGTCTACATGGTTTTATAAAAATATAATAATAAGTCAATATAATGTAACTGGGATAGATTTAGAGAAAATACGGTAATAAGTGATATAATGTAACGGGGATATGCTTCATGCAAAAGGTCTCTTGTAAGGTATCATTACAAAGTGCATAATCTACTGAGTATGATCATCTAATTTGTATAAATGTACCACTCTTGTATCTAAAACTAGAAATATAAAATGTAACTCTGAGGGCCTATTGTAATTATGTAAAGTGTGGGCCATTAATGATGGTTTGGAATCTTGATGACTCCCATTGTCTGCAGATGGCTGTTTACCTGTGAGTCTCCCTGTATATGTGTGTGCTGGCAAGTGAGTAATGAAGTCTTGCAGTGACATGTGATCATGTCACCTGAACTGGAATCCATCTTTAACCTGGTGCTTTTCCAGTGAGAGGGGGGGTGGAAACACAGAGAGACAAAGGGTTGCCGCCTTATGCAAAAGATATATAAAGGGGTGGAACAGAAGAGGGAAGAGGAGGAGCCATCATGGAGAAGCCCCTAGATAACACCTAAACTAGAACAAGAGCTGTACCAGGGGAAAGAATTGTGCCCAGGCCTGGAAGGTGTCCAGTCTGAGAGAAACTTACTGAAGCATCTCTGAGGGTGAGATTATCTGTATTTAGTTT
>NW_020670214.1:0-3953 GCF_002925995.2 Terrapene triunguis | reverse complement strand
TCCAGAGTGTTCCAGATAACCCTTATGTTATGGCTAATATAACCTCTATAAATAATACAGGTACTAGTGTCTAAAGTATGGGCTATTTATCAGTTCCTAATGGCTACCACGATTTGTCTGCCTAGTCACGGTGCCACCAGCATCTAACATTACTTTGGAAAACACTTTGAGATACTGGGACCATGACTACACTACAAACTTTGGTCGACACAAGGTACGTTGGCATAAAGCTGCCGCAGTTAGCTCATGCACATGCATACTTGGCTCCTTGCATCAGCACTGTGCGTATTCGGCAAGAGTGCTTGTGTTGAGGCACAGTGCAGTGCGCCATGGGTAGGTATCCCAGTGTGGAATTTGCCATCACCTGGGGCACTGTGTTTTGGGAAAATTTGGCAATACATGGTAGGGCACAAATGAGTTGCATAAGCGTGACTGGGAGCAAGGGATCATGCAACTTTCTCCACCCCCATAATGCCACCCATAATTTTTGCCTTTTTAAAAAATCTCACAAAACTGCATTGCACATCTCACTGTCAAACATCTCTGACAGAGATGGAGCCTGCCCATCTCTGCATCATTATCATGAGCATTGCAAATGCAGGGCAAACAATCCTCTGGTATTTGCAGAATGGCAGAAGACCCACAACAGCGGGGGATATGACTATTTCGTGGAGGAGGGATTGCTGTGGGACACAGTGAAAACCAATTCAAGGTTGTTGGTGGTGTTCACGGATTAGCTGCAGATGGTGGAGTGCCACTTCTGGGCCTGAGAAACGAGCACTGAGTGGTGGGACTGCATCATAATGCAGGTTTGGGATGACAAGCAATAGCTGCAGAACTTTCAGATATGCAAGGCCGCGTTCCTAGATCTGTGTGCAGAGCTTGCCCCAGCCCTCTAGCACAGGGACACCAGAGTGAGAGCTGACAGTTGAGAAGTGAGTGGTGAGCACCCTGTGGACCTGGGATTGCCATTGGTCAGTGGGAAATCATTTCAGAGCTGGAAAATCCACAGGGTGGGCTGTTGTCATGCAAGTGTGCAGGACTGTGACTCTCAGCAATATGCAGAACATTGTGGATGCAACTGAAGCGGTGGGGTTCCTGAACTGCAGTGGAGCGATTGATGGTGCACAACTCCCTATTTTGGCACCAGCCCACCTTGTCACAGAGTATATCAACAGAAAGGGCTACTTTTCTACGGTTATGGAAGTGCTGGTGGATCACTGGGGGTGCTTCACTGACATCAGTGTTGGCTGGTCATGGAAGGTGCAAAATGCTCATATCTTTAAGAACACAGGACTGTTTGGAAAGCTACAAACGGGCATTCTTTCCTGACCAGTGAATTACCATTGTCAAAACTGATATGCCAATAGTGATCCTGGGGGACCCAGCGTACCCATTACTCCACTGCCTCATGAAGCTATATCTTGGCTACCTCAACAGCACCAAGGAAAGATTCAGCTACCAGCTCAGCAGGTGCAGAATGACAGTTGGATGTGCTTTGGTAGACTGAAGGGACGCTGGCATTGTTTACTCAGTGAGAAAAATATCCTTGTTGTGAGACAGAGTGGCCTCCCTCTGAGTCTGAGGACGTGGTACCACTGCACTCCCCCTGGTGGGTGGAGCCAAACCAGCCCCGCCCCCCACGCCCGAAGCACAGGGGTGGAACAGGAAGTATAGAGAGGGCCCTACAGCTCAGTTGGGGCTTAGCCAGGGAAGGAGGCAGACATCTCGAGCCTTCTGCAGGACTCTGGACCAGGCACCGAGCTGAGCCACTCCACGCCATGCCACGTCACGCCACCAAAAGAGATCAAGAGCGGAGAGGAGAGGAGTTACCATTGGCCATCTACCCAGAAGCAACTGAGGACTTGCTGACTACAGAGCCACACTAATGGAAGGGGTTAGATCAGGTTGTGCTGCTGGGATGTGAGACAGTGTGCTCCAATGGTTTTCCCGCTGACCCAGTGACAGGACCATCTGCCATCGTTAGGGCCCTGGGCTGGGACCAGGTGGAGTAAGAAGGGCCCGGTTCCCCCTACTCCCTTCATCACCAACTCCACAGCTGGGGATTGGCCACACACTCCCCTTAGCCCTGAAGGCCTGTGACCTTGCTTATTGCTCTGCCCTGCCGCGAGAGTCAGAGCCTTAGACTGTGATTGCTGTCTATCCTAGCCAGGACGCTTGAGCTGGAGGCTGCTTACTGTTCTGCCCCGCCCAGAGGGCCAGAGCCCATGACTACTAATTGACTGTTTGGTGCCTCATGCAGCGAGTCAGAGTGGCCTCCCTCTGAGCCTGAGGCTAAGGGATCACTACAATCCTAATGGTTATAGCTGCCTGTTTTGTCCTGCATAATATTTGTGAGGCAAAGGGGGAAAAGTTGCCGCCAGGATGGAGGGCAGAAGTGGAATTTTGAGTTTCTCTGCAAACTCTGCTGAATTTGAACAGCCAGACACAAGGGCTTTAGAAGAGCTCAACACAGTGCTGTGTGGCTGAGGGAGGCCTTGAAAGAGCATTTTAAGTCACTTGCATTCATGCATTGTGATGGACTGTGCTGTACCTAGGCCAGAAGTTTTGGGGGCTGTTAGGAATTGGATGGTGCACGGTGCGCAGTTATGGATGGAACACTGTCTATTAATGCACTTCTTAATTTTGCAGTGCTTGCTGAACATTTATAATTATTACACTGTGTCTGTCACTTATCTTATGAGTTCTGTTGCCCAATAGAACAAGTAGTAGGTGTTTTTGGTAAGGTTAGGCATCCCACAGCATATGTTGTGAAGTAATAAAGATGAAGTTACCAAAAAATGGTACAGGGCACTTTTGGATAGCATTCACTTTGGCCTGTAGGGGGTTGATAGTTCCTTGAACCACCTGGTGTCCAGGGTACGGCACTTTGTTTAGGCCTATTTGACACTTTTTAGCCTTAACAGTTAATCCTGCCTCCCTTATGCGCTCGAAGACTTTTCATAGATGCTCCAGGTGTTCTGCCCATGAATCAGAAAATATGGCCACATTGTCAAGATAGGCGACTGCAGATTCTCCCAATCCCGCTAAGAGACTATCTACAAGTTTTTGGAAGGTGGCAGGTGCATTTCGCAGCTCGAAAGGGAGCACATTAAATTCATACAGCCCCCTGTGGGTGATGAAGGCTGACCTTTCCTTAGCAGATTCATCTAACAGTACTTGTCAGTATGCCTTGGTTAAGTCTAAGGTAGAGGTGAACTGGGCACATCCCAGTTTCTCCAATAGCTCATCGGTGCGTGGCATCGGATAGTTGTCTGGGCGAGTCACAACATTTAGCTTACGGTAGTCCACACAAAAGCGTATTTCCCCATCTGGTTTGGGAACTAGAACCACTGGAGATGCCCATGCACTTTCAGAGGGGAGGATTACACCCATCTATAGCATGTCTTGGATCTCCCGTTCTATAGCAGTTTTGGCCTGAGGAGCCACCTGGTAAGGTTGGGCTCTAATTGGACGAGCATTACCTGTGTTAATGGTATGCCCGTTCGGTCCGTCCTGGGGTGGCTGAGAACATCGGTGTGAAGCTAGTGCTCAGCTCCTTGATCTCCTGTTGCTGCATACGTTTGAGGGTCATGGAGAGGTTCACCTCTTCCACACCACCGTCACTTTTTCCTTCATAGTAGACACCTTCAGGCCACTCAGCGTCATCTTCTCCCTGGGCTGTAAACTGAAGAACCTTTAACTCTCTGGAATAGAAGGGCTTTAGAGAATTAACATGGTACACTTTAGGCTTTAGGTTGGGAATGCTATGAGACAGTTAACAGTTCCAAGGTGCTCTTGGACCATAAATGGCCCTTCCCACGACGCTTCCATCTTATGGGCCTGGAG
This sequence comes from Terrapene triunguis, assembly GCF_002925995.2. Classification (NCBI taxonomy): domain Eukaryota; kingdom Metazoa; phylum Chordata; order Testudines; family Emydidae; genus Terrapene; species Terrapene triunguis. The sequence goes on along the minus strand of NW_020670214.1, from coordinate 104 downwards.
CGCCTTCAAGAACATGACCTGGTCCCCTACTTTGAAGGAACGCTTTCTGGCATGTTAATCATACCAGGCCTTTTGCTCTTCCTGAGCATCTTTTAGGTTTTCTC
>NW_020670213.1:0-1613 GCF_002925995.2 Terrapene triunguis | reverse complement strand
TGAATCAGTAAGGATTACTGGATGTGAGCAAGGGTTTTAGAATCATGAACTGAGAAAACAAAACTTTATTTTGTCATATTTTTCTGAAGTTTTCTACATAAAATTATCTATTTATGGAAAATGCCTGAAATATTTGTTATTACTCCTAAATACTCATGGAAAAACATATTTATGAAGGTTTGTAGAGTTTCCCCTGAAACAAGAAAGAAGCAGAGTTCATACCTACCCTGAGCAGAAATACCTAAGGCACTGCTGTAGGACACAGTAAAGGGAGGAGGAAAAGAATAACCTCTCCAAGAAATTAAAATAAAATGAATGTAAAAATAGCAAATACACATGATGTTGACATAACGAGTATCATGTTATAGGAATTCATATGGATTTAACCTATCCCTACAAGAAGCATAGAACAAGCTTTAGAAAGGATAAGATCAGTATAGAAGTGAAAGTATTGTGCTTCAACTTAGCCAATATATGGTATGTACCTTTCCTGCTGCCCATTAAAGTTGCTGACTTGTTAGAGGAATTGACAAGCAAAAAATATTAATTTTTCATATCAGTTTAGCTAGTCAGAACTGCATCTCTCCAGGTGTGTGTTGTATCTGATAAAATAGGTATTTAGAGCAGTTACAGCAAATAATTTATATGTAGTGAACAGATATTCTGGTCAGAAATCCAGGTAGAGTACTAAACATAATGGCAAGTTATAAGAATTCTTCTTCGATTCATAGTGTTGGTAAGGGAAGAATGAAAATGTCCACAAATTCCAGGAACAGGAACAACCCTCTTGATCTTATTTGAATAAGTGATAGTATAGTATTATTCTATTTGATCATGTAAGTCTATAATGCAATTACAGTCTTAACTTTGCATTCCCTTATGTTTATATGCTTAGCTGCATAACCAAGATATCTGCATTAACACTGACTTTTGAATGGAAATACTACATATAAAAATGTTAATTCCATGTAGCTAGTGCATTATACTATATTTAAAGAATCATTTTAATGGGAATGAAGTATAATGAAGCAATATATGGGCTTGTAAAATTGCCTAAATGAGCAACGCTGAGGCATAGCTACAAAAGCCAAATCTTCAAAGGAGTGCAAGAGTGAACCATAATTATAGAATATTAGGGTTAGAAGGGACCTCAGGAGGTCATCTAGTCCAACCCCCTACTCAAAGCAGGACCAATCCCCAGACAGATTTTTGCCCCAGATCCCTAAACGGCCCCCTCAAGGACTGAACTCACAACCCTGGGTTTAGCAGGACAATGCTCAAACCACTGAGCTATCCCTCCCCACATAATGTGTACATGCAGTCAGATTGAAGGGTCTTCATGTGAGGATTAGGGAATGATGTTTATATTCCCATGTGAACAATACAATTCTGAATATATGCATTAAGAAAAAATATTGTTTTCTTCTTTTGTACAGTCTGCATGTGGTGTCCTGGCTCTCATTAAGCCTTCCTGGTGATACCACATGGGAAGTGTTCTCCAGATGAATTTTGGAGCAGGTCTACAAAGTGAACAGGCCCCAACAACTTTAAGGGATTCATATACACTGATGAGAGAAAAATAAAAATTTGGACTATGAGTGACTGAAATCCTT
>NW_020670212.1:0-6905 GCF_002925995.2 Terrapene triunguis | reverse complement strand
ATGTTTGATTTTGTAAGCAATTAGTTTTTAAGTGAGGTGAAACTTGGTGGGTACACAAGACAAATCAGACTCCTGAAAAGGTACAGTAGTCTGGAAAAGTTGAGAGTCACTGCTCTAAAGTATTATTTTTATTTTAGATCATTGTATTTTATTGGAGCAGTTCACTGATGTACTCCAACCATCACAGAAATCCAAATATATTGATCTTTCAGCTTCCCACTTGGAGCCCAGAAAAGCTGTGGAGTGATGAGTCATACTTCACGGCTCACAGAAGACTAGCCGACAAAATGTTCCTACACATACAGTGTGCCATATTCTGTTCTGAATGACACCAATATAAACATAAAAACCTACATTAACTTTAGTAGAGTGATGACAGATTTGCTCTGGTGTCACTGAAAGCAGAATTTAGCCCAATAGAGTTGATACAGTGACAGGGAGCACAATGATAAAGATACCATTTGTCAACAGTCATCACACCATGGCACCTGACACACAGAAATTTACTGCTACATTTAGAATAGTAAACCACTGCAGTAAACTACATAGTATCTGTTGGCAAACTCTGACTTTGAGACAGTGGGGAGTATATTGCATATTATCTACCACATGAGATTAAAAAGTGTATTGATTTATTTCCTTGTCAAAGACTATATTACATGTAAATTTTAAAGAAAAAAAAAAAGGATTTACGAATGCATTCAGACTGTATACCACTCCAAGTTAAGTTTGCAAGACAAGATCGAGTAGTAGAGCCTTGAATATGATAACCCTTCCTACATCTGAAAAAGACTGTGCTTCCAACCTGCAGGATCAAAAGTAGAAGATAAGAGGAAACAGGAAACCAGCACTTGTAATCAGTTGACAGCATAGTGATATGCTGCTAGGGAGATTTTTTTTAAAAAAAATTATTCCATATATCATCAGTTTGCTAGTTTACAGAGTTAGATTTTTCCCTTATGCAATCAAAGTCTCATCCATGATGGTAAAACTGAATTTACCTGCCAATGATAGGTGGAAAAAAGTGGATCAGACTGGACACACAAAAAGGAATCACACTCTATACACTCTCAACTTTCTAGACTACCAATGTGTGACAGAAGCAACTAAAATGTGTGACAAATGACCAAAATGGTATCGCTACACATTGCACTATATTTGACTCACCATAACTAGAAAACCTCTTTTTAAAGATTTTTTCTCACTGTATGAATTAATAAGCCAATTGTTTAAAAAGAAAATAGGAAAATTCAAATTCCATCCTGTTCAATGATAAAAGATCTCTTGCAGTTGCACCTGCAGTTAAATTCATACAGAAAATTATGGGCATCATTGTTTATGCTACATTTGTGACTATGTACTACCTAAGTTCTGCTTCAGATGCTCAAGAAGCGGAGTGATGATTGACAGGATTGAAAGATGTACTGTGATTAAGTGGGATGAGAAAACAGTAAGGGATGCAATATCTATTAGAAAGAGTAGAACACTAGACTGCAAATGAAGAAGGCGGTTCTAAGCAAAGTGGTCATAAAGGTGAGAAAATGCCACTTTCTTTACAATTCTTTTGAGGAAAGGAAACGAAGGAAATGGGATAGGAATTTCATAGATTCATATGTTCTAAGGCCAGGGAATGGCAAACCACGACCACTGGGATCTACAGGCGGCTGTGCCAATGTAAACAAATGGTCTTGTGGCCCACCAGCAGATTACCCTGATGGGCCTCAGGTTGCCCACCACTGGTCTATCTTCAAGTTCCACGCATTGGATTTTATTATACTTTTGTCTGCCAGACTGAAGAGCCCATTATCAACTTTCTGGTCCCCATGTAGGTACTTACAGTCCTTAATCAAGTCTCCTTTTAACCTTCTCTTTGTCATGCTAAACAGATAAAGCTCCTTGAATCTATCACTATACAACAGGCTTTCCAATGCTTTAATCATTTTTGTGACTCTGCTCTGAAACTTCTTCAATTTATCAACATGCTCCTTGAATTGTGGATACCAGAACTACACAGTATTCCAACAGCAGTTGCACCATTGCAAATTCATAACAGAAAGTGTCAATCTAAAACAACCACTCTGTTCCTACTTGAGATTCCCCTGTTAATACAGCCTTGCATTAGCCATTTTGGCTATAGCATCCCACTGGGAGCTCATGTTCTGCTGATTACTTACCATGACCCTCCAGTCTTTTTCAGAGTCACTGTTTCCCAGGATAGCCTAATTCTGTTCCTAGATGTACACATGTACATTTGGCTATATTAAAACACATATTGTTTGCTTGCCGGTGACAAATGACAGAATGGAAATGGCAGAAGGAGATTACAGGGAAAAGTCCAGAATAGGTGGATTTGACGATAGTACCGATAAAAGAGGCCAAGAGGTAAGGAAGTAGGTCAGGACAACTGAGGATGGAGAACTGTCCATTGAGGAAGTGCTTTTGCTGACAGAGGAGATGAGTTGGTGATAGATTTAATGAAGGAGAAAGGAAAGAGATGTAGATTAGAATAATATGGATAAGTACAAATGGATATTAATATGTAGCATGCTAGTGAATAATATTTAATATAAAATAAAATAATACACTGCCAAGTTATAGCACCTTTCGTCTGAAGATCTCAATAAACACTGCAGAGGAATATAAGTAGTATCAATGTACGTGTATATACTGGGAACAGAGGCAAGAGAAGCTAAAGCCAACATTTTCAAATGTTGGTGCCTAACATAAAATCTATATTTAGACATCTAAAGAGAGGTGGCCTGATGATCCCATGCGCACAGCATCTACAATCCAATTCTCCCTGAAGTGGGTCTGAAAATTAGGACACTTTTGTTAAACGTCTAATTACTGGGATGGATTTTCTTGCCTAATTTTTTGCACCCACGTCTGAAAATGTCCATCTCAGTGACATGTCCAAAGACATACAGAGAGAGTGTGGTAGAGTCTAGAACAGAATGCAGCTCTTCTGACTCTTAAGTGCTCTTGCTTTTTGTAAAAATATTGTCAATTATGATACTAGTGAATACCAGTATGAGTTTCACCATAAATTGGAATTTCATAACAGAAAGTGTCAATCTAGAAGAGATTTAAATAGGTCAAGGGAAAATGGCATGCCTATGCTCAAGCCAATAATAGAGTTATGTATCTTTTTCAATCTTCAGAAGGAATAAAGTAATTTACTCTTCATATTGCTCTGCTGAGAAAGGGTTGGAGGTGTGTATGCATTTGTATAGCAGGGCATGAAATACAGCTAAGTGAAAATGCACTCAGATAAGTCAGAGGTGATGCTGGTAGGCACAGATAAACACCTCAAAGAACATCTTTCTCTAATGTGGTCATCTACCCACAGATTGTTAAAAGCTGATTCCCAGCAGTGGTGTCCTATTGAATACCTCACTGAAACTGGATATTCAAATAATCACAGCTGCAAAATATGTCCCCTTCGATCAGTAGCATCCAAAAAGTGCATTCCATCCTACCAGACTGACCTGACACAGTGATGCAAGCATTTATGATGTCAAGGCTCTATTATTACTAGTAGTTATATCTAGAAATGAAACCCTGAGCAACCTAAGACCAAAATAGGCATTAAGAGTTACCAGTGCTTTCAATAATAAATGAGGAGAGAAACTATATATTCTGGAGAAATCAGTAATTGAGCTGGTGCAATTATGATCTGTATATTAATGGGAACTGATGATACAGGTGGATGTATGAGATAGAAGGGATGCGATTTGATCAAGACATCCAGAAAGGCTAGAGTTACAGGAGAAGTGCAGGCTAAGAAAGCTCAAGAGATAACTGACTGGAGAGAAATCATATGTCCAGGAGTTGATAGAAATAGGCAGGGAACTAATTTAGGGACAGCAGAGATTAACTGAAAGACAGTTACTGTATTCACTATAGTCAACATATTCCAAAGTAAAATTTCACTATTTATACTCTGATTGAATCCTAAATAATTCTCATCAGTCCGAACATTGAATGACAATGACCCATTATGGCAGTTATGTACTTTTGTTGTATTTTCTCAATTTCTTTCAAGACAGATGCTTAATAAACTAATATTTCATGCCGAATTAAGGCATTATAAGGATGACACTCATCAGAGAGTATTTTGATAATCATGCAGACTAACTTGAACTTCTATATTTGTGCATGGAATTCAATATGATTTCATAATTGAATGAATCTACTTGATGACATGTGTCAGGAACTGAACAAAGCCCTGAGAAGTCAATGGGACTTCTTCCAGTGACTTGAATGGCCTTTTGATCAGGAACTTAGTATATCAGCTATTTACTCACAGTTTGTTAAAGTATGTAACAGCTACTGGTATAGAACAAAACAATTTAATCTGAGGGGGAAAAAAATCAAATAACCTTGTAGGGATATAGCTAAAACACTGCATGTGCAATATAATTATTTTCCATGCAAAGGTCTATAACGTGCCATTAATTTTTAAGCAAAACTCACTTATTTCAGTGGGGAATTCTACTAAAAACTTATGACATGATATATTCTAAAGACTGTGGGTTCTTTCCTAAAACTCCGTATAAAAACAATAACTGAAGATGAAGCCTGAGGTTTTAGTAAAAAGAAATTTGAAAGTGATAAACGTTATTTTCAACATTTAAAGCTAAAATAATTTAACATACATTAATATTAAATGCATTCCAATTTCAGTAAATTAGTAAATAAAAAGGCTTCTTACCTCATAACCCCTAGAATTGTTCTGTATTCCATAAGGTGGAGTACCAGGATCTGTGCAAGTGTTATGGGCTGGATCTAAATTTTAAAATGGAAAACACAGGAGATGTTATTACAGTTTAAATTTTCAAAGATAAATTAAATCCACACAAAATTACAGTTTTTCCCCCCTTTTCAGTATGTTTACAAGTAATTCATGATGACAGTTTTGGCAGCATAGAGATTTCAGTACTGGGAATTTTTTTATATAACTGACCCCTTTGACTCTTGTGGGATACACAGCATATTGTGTCAGCCAAAAGCATTACGCATAACGCAGATGTAACAATGAGAGGAATCTTTCCCTCCTAGTGTTCTTTTCCTAGGAACCACAGAGTTGTAAAACCATATTTCTGAAAACCAACACTGTTTTCCCTTAGGAAACTAAGCATAAAATTATTTGCCAGAAACTCTTTTTTGTGATCATGAAAGCACATGCTTTAAAAGAGGCCCAGAAACTCAGCTATGGTTGAAGAGTTAACAGTACATGTCAGAAAAGGTGTGGATGTCTAGTTCCCCTAAATCCTGTGCTGGCTGTCCACTGGTCTGGTTACACCAGCTGCCATCACTCCCTAGAGATGGGCATGACAGTTTAGGAAGATTATCGGGATGCCCAGTCATGCCTTTTAGGTGGACAGAATGGAAGATGAGTAGCATAGGAGCTGATAGGATGGCTGTTCCCCACCAGAAACTCCCACTATATTGGGATGATTCTCCCATGGCTGGCTATTCTGGTTTTGTCCTGGCACTGAAATATAAAGTGGTCACATTGCAGTTCAGGATTTGGGCCTACATTTCATCTGTAACAATTTCCAGTGCTCTGTAATCATAATCCTATAATCCAGTGGTGTGATATATCATTTCTTTCTAACCTGATTTCCAATTCCAATACTAGTCAGTCACTTTCATCATCCTATCATTAGAATATATAATGCACTAATTTATAAAGGAAATCTTGACGGCTTCAGAACTCAGATAGATGGGAACCTAACACATGACATTTTAAAAAACATGTAGCACTTGAACAATCAAGGGACTTTTAACTTCATCATCAGTTAGACTGGACAGCTGCAAATGGAAAAATGAAACAGATCAGTCTTTTTTTTTTTTTAAAGTGCATCACCAACAGAAACCAACCTCCTGAAAAAAAAAATAGAATTAGATAGCCCATACCTAGTATAACAAAATAAGCAGTGTCAAGAAGTGGTAAACATTGCCATCTTTGGGGAAATTTGTGCCTGTAGGAGATTATTTTTGTTATAATTTTTTTCAACCATCTGATTTTACAGGTAAAAATCACCTTTACATTACTGACACCTTTCTTCCTCCCACAATGATATTTTCAAAGACTGCAGAAGCTCTAATATAAATGTTTTGTTATTATAATAGTAGAAAAGCCATGATGCGACTGAGGGTGTAAAATTGGGACTTTTTGAGGTAAAGCAGATCTTTTTGATGAAAGATATTCAGTGTATTTATATATCACTGTAGAAAATATAAAATTTACAAGAAGTTGACTCCCAGCCATTTGCAAGGCTTATGCCTTCATATTAAGGCTCATATATAATTTTCCTATAACTCACGTTCTTCACTGCTGAATGCAGATGTGACACACTCATATTGCCCACAGCAGCAGAGTACTAGACATGGTCTGGATTAAGGACATTTGAATTTATTCAGAGTACACATCTGAATTTAGTGCTAACGATTCCTCATTAGCTGACTAGAGAAGGGTGTTTTCAATAAGCTTTCTTGCCCCCAATCTTACCCAGTGTCCACAATGTAACCACTTGAAATGAGCCAATCCCTTCTGCCTAAAGGAAAACCATCACTGTGATCATTTAATTCTAAATTTGAGTATGCTTGTTTAGAAAACAACAGAGACATTTCTTCATCCTCTCACCAAAATCACAGAAAAAAAAATCTCTATTTGCATTGGGCCAAATCCTGAAGTCAGTGGGAGATTTGATCTTACCCTGCAAGCTCATAAGTCTCACTGCAATCAATAGGAGGCGGAGAGCACTCAGAAGATTACAGAAAGTACTCAGAATCTCCAAAGATCAAGCCCATCCAGTGTTAGATGCATGTGATCTTTTAATCTGTGTAGTCTGATAAACCAATTTCACAAATCCCAACCGAACATTTTGATTTGGGGC
>NW_020670211.1:0-2768 GCF_002925995.2 Terrapene triunguis | reverse complement strand
GCTGAAAGTAGCAATGCCTGCAAATGATGGTATTCCATGTTTTGGTAGAAACAAGTGAAATTTATGAGCAATTATCTGTCAGCAAGGAAAAATGTCTAATACAGATAGGTATGAAACTTTTGAATTCTGAAAATAATGAATGTAACTGTGACATGTTCTCTGGTGGAGCCATTTACTTAATTAACTCCAGGGCACCAATTACATATCCACGGTATTCAACTGAAGATTTGAAAAAAATCAAATTTCTCTCAACATACTCTGTTTACGGTCCCTTCGGAAGCTCATCCATGGTTTTCTGGAACAGGACAGGTGCTGAGGTAATACCAAAAGGCAACCTGTTGTAACAAAATAAGCTTTTTGTGTGTTGCTTGTGAGATATTTGCAAGATGCTGGTTCAATCTCCATTTAAAGGTATGCATTAAACAAGTCCAATTTACTGAAAGACTGTTCTGCACTAAGAGTAGCAAACAAATTTTCAATACAAGGTAGTATATACTTGTCTGCACATAAAGCTGGATTCAATGTCACTTTGAAATCACCAAAAATTCAAACAGAGCCATACTTCTTGATCACCATTGTGATGAGGAAGTGAAACTGGTGACAAGAGTCCAATGTTCATGAAATGGTCCAAATCAGCTTCTACAAGTGGCTTCAGAGCATAAGGCACAACACTGGGCTTGCAATAGTTTGTCTGGCTGTCCGACTTAACAGTGAGCTGCACATGTTGCACATAGTTTCAAAAACTATGGAGTGTCTTTCTAGTATTCCTTGAAAAAATTGAGGTGTTTTCTTGAGCACCTTGATCTCTCTCCAATTCACCTTGAGCTTCTCAACACAAAATTTGACAAATATGGGTGGATACTTTCCCTCAATTACATATAAGGTTAAAATGACTGTTTGTCAATTGAGTTGATATTTCACCTGGATTATTCCTTTTGGAACTAATTTTTCTCTGGTATAAGTCTTCAAAATTGTGGCTGTTTCTTCCACAGAAACTTGTGACAAGTCTGGTGAGAGGTAGATGCAGAAATCAGTGAGACGGCAGCTCCACCATCAAGCTCCATTCTTGTGGGAACTCCCTTGATTAAGGGTGTGACTTATATGCCATCTCTGACATCACACAAATGTTTAAGGGGAACAAAGGTTCAAAATTACTTTGACAGAAAAGTAAAAAATGCATATTAAAATTCTTCAATCCATACACAATTTACAATGGATCATCAGCTAGCTGGTGTGATTGCAGTAAATGTTGGTCCTCTGTTTGAAGAGGCAATATTTACTTATATGCTGCAAAATTATTTTCATATATATCTCCTACAGACCCAAACACAGCAGTTTTCCTGGAACCATAGCAACCAGCTCATATGTGAAAGATATATATTGTGCATAGCACAGAGGTAGTGATATCACCAAAAGGCAGTAGGCAGTAAGAATGTGGAAGATGAGTGGATAATGGGAATATAGTCTAGCCTCTCACAAAAGATAACCCATGACAGTTGATGGTTATCAGAAAAGTACAAGATGAAATGATAGCTGCCTTAGAATGTGTATAAAATCATCTATTATGTACCACATTTAACAGTTTCTTATACAGCTTTTGTCCAGTGGTACCCATCCAGCTGTGGAATAGTGCTTTCACTCACCGACATACTTCTTATTGGAAATTCTGTGTTGTAATATCATTGGGAGTCACTAGATGGCATTATTACCAGTACTTGAGAGACAAAGTGGGTAAGGTCTCTAATATCCTGGGACTAACAAGACTACAATAACACAGCAGATTATTACGTAGTCTTACACTTTCTGTTTTAGCTAAATCTATAGACAAATCTTGGAGAAATCAAGTTCTTTAGTTATGGTGCACTTAGTTTAGAAGCTGTTGCAGTAAGATTTGTTCACTGTTTCAGTCTTTCTGGCTGGAATAATTTCTTAGGTTCAAAAATGCTGCTTACAAGATACCCATAAAAACAAAACACACTACACATTTTGTAGAGTGAGCGGCAATGACTCATATATTAAAGTTGCTTAATACTTTCTATTATAAGAAAAAAATTAAGAGCTCTAGCCATTCAATGATTTTCTGAAAACTTTGAAATTTGGAGGGGGCCCATTGGTTCCTGGGGACAACTGAAGTGTGTTTTCTGGCTCCATGAAAATCAGTTCTGATTTGGCCAAAATATAAACTATTGAAAACTGCCATTCCCATCTGTGGTTTGCATAGTTGTTTGTTTTTTGGCAGGCTGATGAGAGCTGTCAATATTCTATTCTACATCACTGTATAGTGGACGAGAAACTGGATATGAGTCAGTAAGTGTGCTCTCGTTGCCAAGAAGGCCAACGGCATATTGGGCTGTATTAGTAGGAGCATTATCAACAGACTGAGGGAAGTGATTATTCCCCTCTATTCAGCACTGGTGAGGCCACACCTGGAGTATTGTGTCCAGTTTTGGTCCCCCCACTACAGAAGGATGTGGACAAATTGGAGATAGTCCAGCTGAGGGCAATGAAAATTATTAGGGGGCTGGAGCACATGCCTTACGAGGAGAGGCTGAGGGAACTGGGGTTATTTAGTCTGCAGAAGAGAAGAGTGAGGGGGGATTTGACAGCAGCCTTCAACTACCTGAAGGGGGATTCCAGAGAGGATGGAGTTCGGCTGTTCTCAGGGTGGCAGATGACAGAACAAGAAGCAATGGTCTCAAGTTGCAGTGGGGAAGGTCTAATTAGACAAATTAGAGGATTGGGCCAAAAGAAATCTGATGAGATTCAAC
>NW_020670210.1:0-2244 GCF_002925995.2 Terrapene triunguis | reverse complement strand
AGCGATTTCTCCCCGTCCTGGAAGTTGCCTCATGTGAGCGGAGCCAGTGGCCCTGACCCACCCCTGGCTGGGGCTGCCCTTTGTTCCGTGGCCCCAGAGCCAGCAGCTCCACCTGGGGGGCTTCTCAGCAAGCCGGGACTGTTTTCAGTGGATCGTTTCGAAGCGTCGGTCCGTCCGGGAGGGTCAGAGCTGGAGCTGCCTCTCGTGCGCTACACCTGCCTGCGCCCCTCACTGATCTCCCCCTGCACCACGATGACCAGATGAGGGGGAAGAGAGCCCGGGATGCCTTTGCCCCTGCTCCCGCAGCAACCGAGCGCTGCCCAGGGGCCCGGACGCGCCGAGGTGGGCGGCGAGCTGCAGCCCGCGGGCCCCTGTCCAGGCACCTGTTCTTTACTGCGCTAGGACTCACTTTGCGCTGGGCGTGTTTCGGCGGCTCGCCCTCCCACCTGTCGTGCCCCGCCCCTGCTCTGCCCTGCTGGTGCATCCCCAGCGTGTGTGCGGGGGGAAGAGACTCCCCTACTGAGCAACTTCCCTCCTTCCGCCCAGGTTCCCCTGGCAGCGGCAGCATGGCGTGGTGGGAGTTCAACTTGCTGCTCTACCTGGCGCTCTTCTTCCTCCTGCTCCTCCTCCTGGGCCTCCTGCTCTTCCTGCTCATCAAGCAGCTGAAGAACTCTGTGGCCAGCACCTGGGCTCTGCAGCCAGGCCGCCCGTCCCTGCAGGAGCCCTGGGGCTCGTGCCGCGAGCAAGCCCTGTGATTCCAGCCCGCGGCAGGGTCCAGGCGCAGTCTGGAGACGGGTGTGGGGGGTCCCCGCTGCAGGATGCCCCCACATGGCTGCTGGCCGCGCTGCGGGCCGCATGCCACGCCCCCCCCGCTCCTCCGGCCGCTTTTGGAAAGGCGGGGGAAGCGGCTGCTTCCCCTGCACCCCGCTAGCTATGCTACTGGTGGAATCCCCTACTTTTTACCTAAGATCCCTGCTGAAACTATCAAGGTCTGCACCAGGGGAAAGGATTGGGCCCAGACTAGGAAGGAGTCTAGTCTGTGAAAGAATATTGGAATATCTCTGAGGGTGAGATTTACCTGTATTCAATTTCTTAATGTATTAGGCTTAGACTTGCGTGTTTTGTTTTATTTTGTTTGGTAACTTACTTTGTTCTGTCTGTTATTATTTGAAACCACTTAATTCCTACTTTTTATACTTAATAAAATCACTTTTGTTTATTAATTAACCCAAAGTAAGTGATTAATACCTGGGGGAGCAAACAGCTGTGCATATCTTTCTATCAGTGTTATAGAGGGCGGACAATTTATGAATTTACCTTGTATAAGCTTTATACAGGGTGAAACAGATTTATTTGGGGTTTGGATCCCATTGGGACCTGGGTGTCTGGGTGCTGGAGACAGGAGTACTTGCTGAGTGGTTTTCAGTTAAGTCTGCAGCTTTGGGAACGTGGTTCAGACCCTGGGTCTGTGTTTGCAGCAGGTTAGCATATCTAGCTCAACAAGACAGGGTTCTGAAATCCCAAGCTGGCAGGGAAAACAGGCTCAGAGGTAGTCTCAGCACATCAGGTGACAGTCCCAAAGGGGTCTCTGTGACCGAACCCATCACAGGATTTAAACCCAGATCCACCTCGGAACTTTGTAGCTGTTGTCGAAGTCTATAATGCATTAAACGAAATTTTCTGTTCTCAAGTACTGCCCCTACACTTTGGAAAGCCACCTCCTCACTTTGCAGCTCTGGCCCATCTCATGGCAGCAAACGATGCTTGCTACCATAGCTTTGGGGATCTGTGATGATTTTACCTGCCACGGCTGCCCTGCAAGTGAATGCAGGCATCACTGCAACATATGCAGTTCCTGAAGGCATTCTGCCTCCACAAGACACAAGCAAGTGCAAAGGGCAGTGGGGAGCATATTCAAGTGTGCCTCCCACACCTGTTTTTGTGCAAGTATGCCAGGCTTACCTATAACACTCCCCTTATCCCGCCAGCCAGAGTAGAAGAGTCTGAGGCTGTGGCCCTGCTACCATTGGAGTATCTAATACAGCGGTAGGCAACCTATGGCACTCGTGCCGAATGCGGCACGTGAGCTGATTTTCAGTGGTACTCACACTGCCCGGGTCCTGGCCACCAGTCCGGGGAGCTCTGCATTTTAATTTAATTTTAAATGAAGCTTCTTAAACCTTTTAAAAACCTTATTTACTTTACATACAACAATAGTTTAGTTATATATTATAGAGTTATAGA
>NW_020670209.1:0-6024 GCF_002925995.2 Terrapene triunguis | reverse complement strand
GATCTATTAATCATTTATAACTCTCTTCTTTTCTTTTAAACCTTTAGTTTTTAGTTAGTAAGGATTGGCATCAACATAATTATTGGATAAGATCTGAGTTATATATTGACCTGGCTAAGTGGCTGGTCCCTTGGGATTAGAAGGACCCTATATTTAATTAAATTGGTTTTCAGTAACCACTCATCATAAAGTTCAGTGTCTGTGTGGTGAGCCAAGGGCTGGAATGCCTAAGAAGACTGCATTTTTGGCTTCTTTGTTAACCAGTGTGGTGAGACATAAGTTCACTTTTGTTACTGGCTTGGTATAATCTAACGATAGAATAACCACCAGTTTGGGGTGAGTCTGCTCTATTTCTCAGCGGTCTGTCCTGAATTTTGTATTCTCAGCTGTGACCCACTGAGGCATGGTGACATCTTCCAAGATGTTTCAGTGAGGCATTTACAATCTCGCTTTAAAAACAACAAAGCCCAATTATTTTTATCTCTGCTAGGGAGCCCTGTAATTCTGTAAATGAGACACTTCCTCATGGGAGCAATAACTTTTTTTTTCCTTCTGCTTCTAGATGAATTTATTTGCATGACCTTGTCATGCATCTGATGCAAAGTCACCATTTTGCAGACGGGTATTAAAAGTGAATTGCAAGGTAATGTTCTCTAATTGCTGCATTTAATTAAAAAGGTTAATACTGACATTTACTTTTATTTTTGCACATAATAAAACAATGAATAGCTAATAAATAGGAAGTCACCACTATCTGTTGTTGTTTGAGAGACAGGATGGGCAACCAGCAGAAAATACTGCAAGTTGAGTACTGAGACTTTTCAGTGTTGTAACTTTTGTGATTTATTTTGTTCACAACATAGAAAGACTTAGCCACTGTAACATCATTCTTCTCTTCCCCTAACTCTCTCTGATTTGAAAAAGACTTTTAGGTCTAAACTCAAGACTGGGAGTCAGGAACTCCTGAGTTCCAATCCTAGTTTTGACTGTGAGGTTCCTTAACAGGATTGATATATGCCTGCCTACCTCACAGGAGTATTTTGTGGATTAATTTTGCACAGTACTTTGAAAATATAAAAAACACATACCAAATTATCATTTTATTTTGACTTCAGTCACTTGCTCTGGAACTAGCTTTCAGGTTTGGCATATGCTGCAGGACAGAGTAGGAGAAGATTGATCATGAGGGAGAAATCCCTTGTTTAAAATAGATATTGTTATGCGCAAGCACAAATGGAAACCGAATAATGGAAAAACACTTGAAGCTTATATAGTTTTTCAGCATAACGTATTTGATTTTTCTATTGTATCACAGCACCTCTTTAATGTCCCATGCAATGCTTTCTCAAGACTCCATGCTTTGAAGCTATCTCCAGCAAATCAAAATGTTAGATTTTTTTTTAAGATAAATTATTATTATGACAGCTAATGGTAACATTACATCTTGCTGAATTTAAACTGATAGAAGTTTTCTGTAAGATATACGTGTAGAATATACACTAGTGAGCCACATTGTGGAGAAGAAATCAGCGGTGTGGAAGGGGGATTTACCCCAAGGTTGGAAAAGTTCTCTCTCTTTGGAGTCTTTTCAGGATGTAGGAAAGTATAAAATTAAAATAGCTTCTAGTTCATCTGTGCTTATCTCTTCCCGACTACTGAGCAATTGCTATTGTTTTTCCACTGTGTATTTTATTTGTCTGAGAGATTCAACAGTCATTCAACTAATTTCAACAGTCAAAATTCTTCCTCTTGTCATGGAAAATGACTAAACCTGTTACTGATGCCACAAAAACACAGATAAATTGAAAAGAAATATTTTGACCCCCTGTTCCACGGTGTATTGCTTGATCATGCTACTTATTGCTTTATTACACTAGAGGGAACTATACGCTGGCAAGTGAAGATGGGTAGTTCAGTATAGCTCTGTCAACTGTAAAAGGAACTGTGCTGGAAGAGATGATGCAGAAGTAGACCCTTGAACTTTTTTTTTCATGCACTACAGACTTTCTTCATTCAAATGAAGAAAAAGAGAGCATCAATGCAGAGAATAAACAGAGCAGTTTGAATCTATGATTCAATTAAATCATTCTGGTGACATTAAGTAAATACTTGTTGGGGAAGGATGATGATTTTACATATGGGAGTGGTAGCAATCTATGAAGAGTCTATGCTGCTTGAGATGATTCAGTATAATGTCAATGCTAATGCTGCTAAAGTATCAAGGAATAACATTTATATCACTTTTTATTTAAAATGTTTATTATAGTTAAACTATAAAGGTCTACCTTAAACTGCCAGAGACAAAAGCAGTAAAATTCTGGCATTAGTTTGTCTTGGCTTTCTTCGCCATGTTTGGGCAGATCCTGTACTTCTTACTCAGCCAGAAGTCTAATGAGAATCCTGCCTGCATAAGGAGTGCAGGATCTGTCCCATCGTGTATATGTATTGTCAAGAGATGCTTTAATAATATTAAAAGAAAACTAGTGGCTTGCTAATTACACCCTGGATAATTAAATGCTTATTAAATAAGAGAGTTCTTAGTTGAGTCATTATGGGTATTGCTAACTGCATAGCTGTAAATGGTCCCTTTAAAGAGTGTCCTGTACATGTAGGATCTTATCTATACTGGAATATTGCATCCTGTTAGAACACCTGTTGAATGATATGGTGGACCAGTTTATATGAAGTATATGTAGGCATAGGTATTGCATTAGGTATATTCATGAGGTATTGTATGCCCATAAAGGTAGTAAGGCTAATGCTCCCAGTTGAGGTATATATGCCCTGTAACAGCATTGCAAATAGGAATTCATATAGGAAAGAAGATTAGGTTAGGGATAGCATAACTGTACGGATCGTAAGGCAATTAGCCAAAGTACACCAAATACCATTTAAGCATTACAGCAGTCAAGTAGACAAAGGCGGCATAATGACTTTTCACAGGGTTACATATTTCATAGAAAAAGACTGGGAACTGTTAAGGTTTCAGACAATCAGTCCAGAACCCTATCTGTTTTTCTCTGCACTTTCTTCATGTCAGCAGGGAGATAAAGCAGAATCTAAGACTGAGAAATTGCTAGATTTTTGGTATAGACATTCAGTGGAACAGTAACATGATCATTGCCCTTGACATAGTTTGCTACTCCCTTCCGCTTCTGCAGCACTTCTGAGGGGACCATCTTGGGGAATAACATCACAGCAGCGTAACTCATTGGTCTTCCCTTTGCTTTTTTGAATAAGTGCCTTCTCTGCCTCCTAATCCCTTGTCTCAGTATAAATCATCAAGAGTCGGGACTGCTTGCAGGGGATGCAGAGGGGATCACTATCCAGTTCACTTCCACACCATATTATTTCCTCCAAGGCACAGCATAAACTTCAAACCCCAAACCGGGAACAGAAATCCCAACATCCTAATCTAGCCCTTATGTATTGCACACCACTTATCACCTCTGAGGCCTCCCAAGCCTGGGATGAATCTCAAGGGATGGAATTCAGAAATAGAGGCTAAAACAAAACAAAAAAATGCTGTAATTGCTTCTATGGAAAAAGCACTAATATGGACAATACCTACTTGTTGTTTTCTGTACTTTCCTTTATCAAGAGCTGAGCAGTTGACTGATATGAAAGGGAAGAAACAGGTTTAAGGATGAGATGTCTGAAGCCTTCCTTACAGACTTTCCAAAAAACCCTCGAAAACTACTGACAACTGGAAAGTGTTTTTGATGTCTGAAAGAGAAAGACAGGCAGCTATCCAGCGACACCATTGAACTGGCCTGAGACAGTGTTGCCATGACGAAAGACGCTGTGGAGAAAGATAGGGACTCCTGGAGGCAATGATCAGGCAGAACGTTCTGTTGGATTGCATAGTGAAGTTAGGCCAGAGACAATCCAGCATCTTCAACCAGAACCGGTCATGTTCTGCAGCCCCTCGATTATCTAGGGTACTGGGAACACCAGCCTATGTTCCCCGCTGTAGACCTGCAGCCTTGCTCCCAGAAGCCATTCACTTCCCCAGCCTCAGCACAGGGTAGTAAGAACACCACATGGGAGCCCAGCACATCTGCACTACCCAATGCACGTGACAACGGTGACCCCAATACACTACCCTAGAAGGCAGAGGATCTAGAAGAAGCAAAGGCAAGATGTTCACCTGCGTGTGAACAGAAGCCCCCTCCCCTGACTTATTGTGTGTTGCCCTCTTCAGCCCACTGTGTGTGAAAGTCATTTTTTCACTTTAAAGCTGTGTTTGATCTTGTTTTAATCACTAAGATCAACCCTTGTAACATTTTCTAAGTTTTATTTTTGGTTTTTATTTATTGCAATAATTTGTGCAATAAAAAACATTAAGTCCCAAAGCACCTGCAATGGATGGTACACACAACCCACAAATTTTCAACTGAACAGCAGTGTCGTAAGTTTTTATAAAAGCACAGATGGTATAAAATAGAGTAACCAAATGTGTCACTTCCAGCATCCATAAAATCAACTTTAATGCTCAAAATTCTCCCCCCTTCCTCCCCAAAAACCCACAGCTGGATGTATAGCTGCACTCCTTCAGGCACCAGACTCAAAGTAAGAACAAAAGCAGTCCCTGACAATGCCTTGTATGCCTTGGGGCTGCTCATACTGCTGAGCAAATCTCGGCACCACAGGCTCCCACACATTAAGACTTTCTCCCTTACTCACAGATATTGTGCAAAATACAACATGCAGCTATAATCCTAGGTAAATATCATTGTGCAGCTTCTAACTTAATGAAAAGATAATGCCATCTTGATTTCAAACAGCCAAATGCACACTCCGCTGCCATTCTGCGACTGCTGAGACGATAGTTAAGCAGTTTATTCCTTCTGTCGAAGTGCACCATAAATTACTTCACTGTTCAGTGTAGCAGAGGATAAACTGGGTCTCCCACAGTACCCAAAGAAATCTGCATGCTGTTAATGTCCACAGTGATCCTGGAGGCAAACGCTCCGCTCATTAAGATAAACAGGCATGAGTTCCAAAAGATCCCAGTATTGATGACTTTTCCAGACTACCCTGCATGTATGTTTGTGAAGCTGCCACGGTCATCAGCCAGGCCTTGGAGCATCATAGGGAACACCTTTCAATTCAGCTCTGACGCCTCATGTTGAAGGCAAATGATAGGTATGTGGGTCCCATCGGTTGCCCCAATACAATTTTGAGAACCCCATGTATGCAAAGCCATCAATAGAGTCCTAAGCATTAGCATTGCCAAGCTTTATAACCCAGTGCACCCATACCTTCTGATAGCAGTACACGCTTGCATGACAGTATCCCAACAGTTGATCTTCCAACACTGAATTGGTTGTCTACAGACCAGTAACACTTGGGGGTGGACCATTGCTAGATGGTGACCTGTTTGTCAACGATGGTAAACAGCATGTTAGTTAGGGTGACCAGACGTCCCGATTTTATCGGGACTGTCCCGATATTTGCTTGTTTGTCCCGCGGGACACTGGACAAACAAGCAATTTTGCACTCCGCTCCAGCGCACAGGTGGAGCCCGGAGGGGCTCTCGCCCCCAGCCCCGCCCCCTCCTTCCCCCATTGGATCCCTCCCCAAATCCCCGCCCTGGCCCAGCCCCGCCCCCTCACTGCCCCATTGGATCCTCCCCAAATCCCCACCTCTTCCCCAAGCACGCCGCATTCCTCCTCCATTCCAGGCTTGGCTGATCAGCTGTATGGCGGCGCAAGCCTGGAGGAAGGGGGTGGCCCTCAGCACTCACCCTGCGAACTGCTCCAGTCTAGCTTCTCCAGGAAGGTGAGCACGCCCCGGCAGAGATCCCACAGTGGCTCCCTCCGCCCGAGCCCCCGGTAGAAGGCGAGGCAGGCCTGGGCCTCCTGCGCCGCGCCCATGGCTCACGGAGCGGCCTGGCCCGGGCAGGGAGGGCGGCCAGGAAGCGAGCCAGGCTGCCCCGGGGATCTAGTGCAGCACGTGGGCTTGGCAGCTCCGGGGCCACCATAGAGTGGGTGGAGATGGGGCTGTGCCGCCTGGCGGGGG
>NW_020670208.1:0-3534 GCF_002925995.2 Terrapene triunguis | reverse complement strand
AGATTCAACTGGTTCTAACAGGAAGATTTCAGCATTGGCCAGGATCAAGTCAAGTTGATGGAGGGACAACCAGGAGGATGTTAGAGAGAAAACGTGGATGTGGGTAGGAACAGTGAGGTCAGCTTGCAGGTTATTAGCATAAAGATAGTGGCTGAAAGTATGTGAGTGGATGAGATCACTCATAAAGGGTATCAGGTGAGAAAAGGGCTTTCATTAAAATGCATACAATTAACAGTGCCATCATGCACAAACATGTAGACACACAAATGTGTGGGTCATATAGGGTTTGATCCTGCAAAATGTTCAGCTCTCTGCCCCACCCAGCAAAACATTTAACTGTGGGCTTAACTTTAAGCCTGTGCATAGTCCCACAAAGTCTGTATTGGCAGGAACAGTACTTCAATGGGACTGCTCCTCTGCTTACAGCTGAGTGCTTTGCTGGCTCATGGATGGAAGCACTGGAGAGGATTGAGCCCTAACTGTATGTATTGTGAGAATAGAAAAGTCTCCCCCCAACCAGGGAAAGGAATGGCTAGACCAGCTAGTATGTAATTCACCTCACCACCAGCTTTGAAGAGTTAGAGGCTCTTCAACAATTTGTGAGAAAAGAAATACTATTTATGGTACTGAACGGTATGGGTAACACAGACCATCTATCCAGCAACTTACTGTTGGAGACAGAGGTACCTTGATTAAATATTCACTGACATGTGCAGACAACATACCTTTATCTTGTTCTTCGTGTTCTTGCACTGCAGTGATGCCTTTTTTTCATTATCCCCTTTGCCTTTCCCATTTACCTTCACAGAACAGCACTTAGTAAGATATTTTATAGTCTTTATCTCACAGCCAGTGTTCTTTGTTTTGTTTGTTTAATTCACTTGATAATTACTCAATCCCTCCAATTTCTGGCAATTACTGTGCTAATTTGGGACTTTGCACTACACAAGTGATTAATCTCAGTCAATTTGAGCACCCAAAGTTGCACAGTTGGGGTCTAACTCTGATTTGTATAAGCATTTCTGAGTTTCAGGACAGGCACCTTAAGATACTATTCTTGATTATTGGACTTTAACTGGTATCAGACATAGAAGAAACTTGTCATGTACATGTTCTGCCATTACAGAATAGTAGTAGAACTTTGGGAGCCTCATTATCATTCACATTAAGGCCACTTTACATAGTGTACAGGGCCCAAAGGTGCATGTAAATTTGTATGCCTACTTTAGGGCCCCTTTACACTAAAATAAATAAATAAATAGAGATATTCTATCTCCTAGAACTGGAAGGGACCTTGAAAAGTCATTGAGTCTAGCCCCCTGCCTTCATTAGCAGGACCAAGTACTGATTTTGCCCCACATCCCTAAGTGGCCCCCTCAAGGATTGAACTCACAACCCTGACTATAGCGGGCCAATGCTCAAATCACTATGGGAAGAGTCCTTAGTGTGAATGAAAGCTAAGCCTGATACTCTGCCTAGTTAAATCTTCCCAAGTTTCATTCATTTTAACCTACACAGGAAGTATAAATCATGTTTGGTATTTAACTGTATAAAAAATATTTCAAAAATGGTCAAATCAAGTACACATAAAGGCAGAACATCATGATTAGCTGTGCTTAGGGCAATATTTGAAAGAAACTAAGAAAAGTTGTGTGTACACATCCAGAATGAATTGGAAACAACTATCAATCTCTAGTTATAGAAATTATTATAGCTTTGCCTTACAAAAGTATTCAGCAACCTGTAGAAATCCATAGCAGGGATATAACTTTTATTAACTTGAATTTTAAAGTTTTATAGCAAGGACCTACATCTATTGCATTTGATAGGTAGAAGAGTAATTTCTATAGAAGTCTATTTAGTATGTATATTGCTCTGTTAGTTTTTCCTGTTCTATTGGATTTATCCAAGTCAGGTAATTAAGAAGGGATTTTCAAAGGCACAGCTCCCTTCAGCTTTCAATGAGAGTGGAGTGCCTAATTGCCCTTTGTGCTTTTGAAAATCTCCCCCAAGAATGCTACTTTAAAGACATACAATTTTTTTCCAGGTGTTTGATTACAGGTTAACAGAATAGGAAGTAAAGTGTTTCTATATATACAAATCAAACTGATTTATTTCAATATATGTTGCTATGAATCCAGTCATATTTCAGATGGAAATGGTGATTTCAAATATGAAAGGCAAAATTTACAAGTTGGGTTTGGATTTGATATTATCCTGTACTTCCCATACCTCTCACTATAGCAAAATACATTTAAGTAGTAGTACCAATATACACACACAAAAATCAAATCAAGTCTAGAAATGAAAAGCAACTCTCCTGTATCATTGGCAAGATACATGGCCAACATTTAACAATAGGGAATGAAATCTGAAATATAGTTCAGACCTGAAAGGTGCTATTTCTATGCAGCATTTATTTTCTCCTAAATAAATCCTGGTTGTTTGCTCCTGTTACTATATTTTGTGTAGTACTGTATGCTTCAAAAAAAGCAAGCAAAAGAAGCATGAAGAAACACTTTGGACTTATTCACATACATGGATCCAAGAGAGTTTATTTTTAGGTCAAATGCATAAATCATATCAAGTAGTTTGTTTCCTCATCCAAGGTAAGGTAACTTCCAGCTGTCAAAAGGCTGCTAATAAAATGTATTCTTCTCCCACTCAGGACAGGTACAGGGCTCTACCGTCCATATTCTGTGATATATTTTTTTTAAACTGTGGTCCGAGCGGGAAGTCTTGCAGAAGTAAATCCTGTAACAGAATTCACATAGGTGGACTTTTGTGCCTGCATAGATGCAGTAGCAAGATAAATCCCTCATGGAGGTGATAAGTAGAGGCAGGTAAATAATTAATTTTTTCAGTAATAAAAAGTAAAAATAAATACATGGTTTTGAATTGAAGAAAATGCTGCATTCAGTTTGAGAACGTTAAACTGAATTTAAATAAAGCCAAATGAAACTTAAGACACAGGGCTGGATTCACAAAACCCCAGTGAGTGTGGTGTCCCCCCTCTTCTCTGTATCTAATAGCTTGATGCTTAGAGCACTCACCTGGAATGTGGGAAACCAGGATCCAATTCCGTCTCCGGAGCATGGTCTTGAATGCTGCTCTCCAACATCAGTGGCAAGTGCCCTAACCAGCAGGGTATTGGGTGTTCTGGGGAGGGTCTAAGTCTCTCCTGTTGAAGCTGTTCCACTTTGTATGAAATACTTCAGTATTCATTGGGCCACAGAGAATATGAAAATGAGTCTCTAGCCTGGTGGCCAGGACACTCACCGGTGGGCATGGGTGGAGAATGCCTATGCATATTTCATTATTTATACAGAGTGGAACAGCTTCAACAGCAGAGACTGAAAGAGACCCACACCAGAATATCCATCTCACCTGGAATGCTGGAAACCCAGGTTCAAATCCCTGTCCAAGAGCAGGGATTGGAACTGAGATCTCATCTCCCAGGTGGGCACCCCAGTCACCCAACTATTGAGTGTAAAGTGGGTGTCATAGGAAAGGAGCCTCTCCCCAGCTTCCAAA
>NW_020670207.1:0-1574 GCF_002925995.2 Terrapene triunguis | reverse complement strand
AGATGGTCCCGTCTTCCAGGAGACAGGGAAGGGAAATGGCTGTGATGGAGCCAGCTCAGGTAGGGGATTTTCAGGGAGCTTCAGGGGGGGTTGTTGTAGAGGGGGAGGGGCAGGAAAGACACAGGGTGAGGCAGGGAGGAGACAGGGTGTGATGGATGGGACACGTTCAACCCTGGGCCTGATTTTCTGAACAGGCCCATTGGCCTGGGGTGGGGAGGGGAGTTCCCCGATTTCTGAACCCGAACACAACCCCCCTGGGCAGGGCTGGGAAAACTGACCAGACTCCCAGTGCTGGAGACTGAACCCACTGGCCAGAGGCTGCTGTGAAATACGAAGGGAAACTGTTGGGATTCCTGTCCCTGGCTCAGAGCTCTGCTTCCTGTGTCAGCCTGTGGCTGGCAGGCGTGTGGGAAATGAGAAGACCCTGCCCTGCTTCGTCTGCTGGGGGAGACAAGGAGTCTCATTTTCTCCCCACCCCCTGAAGCTTCCTGGCTGCTCTGAGCAGGGTGGGGGTGGGATTCTGCTTCTCCAGGCCTCTTCCCCTGTGAATAGGGGGATTGTGGCTGGGGCAGGAGATGCTGAGTGGGGGAAATGATGTTTCAGATGCCGGTGACCTTCAAGGAGGTGGCTGTGTATTTCACCCAGGGGCAGGGGGCTCTCCTGGACCCCACTCAGAGAGTCCTCTACAGGGACATCATGCAGGAGAACTATGAGACGGTGACCTCGCTGGGTAAGTGATTCATGTGCCCTCGGTTATTAGAAGCTGTGGGGTCTGCATATCTGACTGCCTGGTTGGAATAGGAAGGAATGGGTCGCAAAGTGAAGTGGTTCTAAACCAGGGGTCCAGAGCCCTCTGGGGAGCCGTGAGCAGGTTTTAGGGGGGCTGCCAAGCAGGGGCAGTATTAGATTTGCTGGGGCCCAGGACAGAAAGTGGAAGCCCCACTGCATGGGCTGTAGCTAAAGCCTGAGCCATTTAGCTTCGCGGGGCATGTTGCTTGGGACCCCGGGTAATTGCCCTGCTCCCTAGTCACGCACCGCCCGCTGCCCGCCTGTTGCTCCGGGGCCAGGAAGGGGAGTGAGGCGGCTCGGCTTCGTGCTGGTGGCCAGCGCCCGGCGCTGGGGCCAGCCTGACACTCGGTGGGGTCGGCTGCTTGGCTTGGCGCCAGGTACGGAGCTGTGGGGGCGCTGCTTGTAGAGAGGGACTGCGCACGGAGCCACGTGCCGCCCTCCCCAACCAGGGGCCACAAGGCGCGTTGGACCTTCCAGGAGCGGCGTGGGGCCGGGTTAGGCAGGGAGCCTGCCTTAGCGGTAAGTGCTGCCCGGCGGCAGGCCGCACCCCAAACTCCAGCACTGAGCCCCTTCCCGAAGCCAGCACCCCAAACCTGCTCCTGCACCCCCAGCCCTGAGCTCCCTCCCAGCACCAGCACCCCAAACTAGCCCTGAGCCCCCTCTCAGAACCAGCACCCCATACTCCCTCCTGCACCTCAACCCCTGACCTGACTCTCCTCCGAGAGCCAGCACCCCCATCCCTTCCTGCACCCCAACCGCCTGACCCAGACCTGACTCCCCTCCCA
>NW_020670206.1:0-2323 GCF_002925995.2 Terrapene triunguis | reverse complement strand
CAACAACAAAAAACACCATCAAAAACACTTTTGTGACATTTTGGTAGCGGTTTCCATGTACTTGTATTGAAAAAGTACAGAATATGTCCATATCAGCTGGTATATATAATTCTGTGACTCATGAATCTAATTTATGGTCTCAATATGCCTGTTTGAACTCTAATAACCAAACTCTACCAATTCAGCAGAGAAATTGGTGCTGGGATGGGAACCTTAAATGGGTGTATTACTTTCCGTACCTCACAGGCAAGAAGTCAGTTAGGTTTTATACAGTAAGTGGCAAGCTACTGTTACAGTTTCTAGCATTAATTATACTACTTGTTTACCATGTTCACTTTGCATCAGAGCCTCCATATTCTGTTTCTAAGTCACAGAATAGATTCTCAGAAAAACAGATACAGATGTAACAATTTTCTCCAGCTTTTGACTTTTTAAAAATTGCAATACGTTGTACTTTGCTCTTTGGTCAAATTAATTTTTGGTTCTGTTTCCTCTATTTTCTTGTAAACAACAAAATCATAGGTGATTGTGACCTAACTGCATTTATTATATCCATCCCTAGACACATATCATGCTATTGATGCACACAGTGTAATACTTCTGTGGCCACATGACTTTCATAGTTGTCATCTATGCATTATACTGTGGCCTTAAGGACTTGACTGTGATAAGTATGTTTAGAACTCAGGACTTCTTGAGACAGACTAGGTCCCTGAAAATTCCCTAAAAGAGAATTTCTATTTGCAGTTGTAGTATTAAGGTTTATTTCTAGAGATACTCCAAACTCCCTTGTTTTCACTTGTGTTCATGGAACCATTTTCTCCAGATTCAGTCCCAGTGGGTTCACCACCCATCCCAAGTTTCTCTTTTAGAAGAGGAAGAATGGCCTTGTTGAGGGATAGCTCAGTGGTTTGAGCATTGGCCTGCTAAACCCAGGGTTGTGAGTTCAATCCTTGAGGGGGCCATTTAGGGATCTGGGGCAAAAAATTGGTCCTGCTAGTTAAGGCAGGGAACTGGACTTGATGACCTTTCAAGGTCCCTTCCAGTTCTATGAGATAAGTATATCTCCATATATTATTATTAAGGACCTGGACAGCACGTAGGAGGTCTGGGCTCAATTCCTGACTCTGCTACAGACTCTCTTTGCGAACTTGGGGAGGTTGTTTGATCTCCCTGTGCCCCTTCTATAAATGGTGATAGTATTTATTTCTTTTCCCCTATCCTTTGTTGATCCTGTCTGCTTACACTCCAAGCTCTTTGGGACAAGGACTGTCTCACCACATGTTTTGTACTGAGTGTAGCACCATGGAACCTCAAACTCAGCTGAACTCTCTAAGCCCTACTATAATACAAATAATTTATAATAATAATTTCAATTCTCAGTGCAAAGCTCAGCTGAAAACACACTGGGTAACCTGGTTTTGCACTGGAAGTGATTCAAAACCACCCAAACCCACAAATTTCCCTTCAATTTGATGTGAAAGCATAAATTACCCAACGTTTCCACAGATCCACATTGACTTGAAAAGTTCATCAACCATTTAATGACAGTGTCCCCTTAACTTACTGCTCACCATTAAAAAAATATGTCTGACTACTGTAAAGTACCATTTTAACTTGTCCATTGTTATTTGCTAATAAAGAGACACTGAACCTGAGGCGCATCCTGATATTGGCTTTCAGGAATAAAACACCATTGGTCAGCAGAGTCCATCATTTAAGAACTCTGTTCTGATTTCACAGTGGCAGCTTGCCAGGGACCTGAATGGTGAGGAGAAAAGAATACATGAATGAATTAGAAACACTGGGCTATTTTTAGCCAAGGAAGAGACCAGTTTATCTTAGATTCAAGGTACTGCACTGCTGGCAAGATGATGGCTGTTTTTGCAAAGATTCCTCACCCTCATAAATAGTAGTAAAACACTAGCTAATTCTAGCTCAGCCACTCTTATTTATATCTTTGGCATACAAAGAAATTATATGGAATGAAACAATACAGAATGTGAATTCAGTTATTAGAACTGTGCAAGTGGAAAATAAATCCTACTTTTTCCCTGTGGATCATTCTTTCCCTCGCTTTTTTACCTACATTCCTATGGAATGCACTCAGGGGTGAAAGTAACTTAAAGGACTTACCAGTACTCCAGAGTCCTTAGGAGGGGGCGGGGCCTCAACCGGAAGAGGCATGGCCTTTAAATCCCCCGGCACTTTAAATCAGGATTTAAAGGGCCCGGGGCTGTGGCTGTGGTAGCAGCAGCTGGGAGCCCCGGGCCCTCTAAATCACCCCCGGAGCTACCAGCTGCAGAGGCGGCTGGGAGCCCCG
>NW_020670205.1:0-6170 GCF_002925995.2 Terrapene triunguis | reverse complement strand
GGGGGGGGGCTAGGGCAGGACGGGGGCGGGGCTCCTCCCGTCCTCTTTTTTCCGTGCTGAAATATGGTAACCCTATTTTTACACCCTAATCTTCCCACGTGTGCGTGTACATGCACATACTGGTTTATATGCCCAATTATAAAGGGTAATATATATTTTTCCTTTGGCATTTATCCTAAGTGCACCGCCCCAGACACATTGGTGCTTATTTCTGCTGCTGCCTAACAAAACATGTAACACTTAAGAGTACAACTGGACAAACTGTTTCGGCTACAAATTTTTTTCAGCCAAAAATGCAGATTTGGGTAGACATTTTGCAGATGTGTTAAATTCACCTAATTGTTTTGGTCAAAAATCTTCCCTTCCCTGCTCAAAATTCCAAAATAATCAAAATGTTTTGATTTTTTTTTTATTAAATCACTTTTTGCTCAGAAACGTACTTTGATTTTCTTAAAAATGTTCAAACTCAAATTAAATGTTTCATTCGGCCCCAAACTAAATTTTTTTATATATATATTTTAGTTTATTGAATGTTTCAGACTTTTTTTCCAGACCAGCCAGTGACTGGAAAAATTTGTTATTCACAAAGCCCTAATGAAGA
Organism: Terrapene triunguis; assembly: GCF_002925995.2. NCBI lineage: Eukaryota > Metazoa > Chordata > Testudines > Emydidae > Terrapene > Terrapene triunguis. The sequence goes on along the minus strand of NW_020670205.1, from coordinate 5,569 downwards.
GCCTTTGTTTCCTTTCATAAACCAAACAACAAATAAGGAAATTCCTAGTTTAAAAAATGTTGCTAACCCAGAATTTGGATGGTAAATAGCTCCAGTTGATTTAAATGGTGTTATTAGAACATCGTAGTTCAATTTTTTTTTTAAGTTGGAAAGTCAGGAAATTGGAAGGTTCAAGGAACACATCAAAAAGTCAATTAATAAATGTCTTGGTTATTGTTCTACTGTCCCTATACCTTGACTCTGCTCCCAATGTAGATTGGGGGTTAGCAGGCAGGTTATAAGGGGCAGAGTTAGGATCAGGGGATGGTGGTCAGGATGTGATGCTAGAAACTGAGCTGAATTCTGACTGTGACGCTGCACCCTATATTCTTCATAGAGATATTGTTAAGGTATGGGTATGGCATAACTAAGATGTGTTTTATGCAAGATGGGTCATGTGAGATATCATTGGAAAGGTTATGATGTACTGCATATGATTATCCTATTTGTATGCAAGTATCATTTTTGTATCTAAAGTTAGGAATATTGACTATACATCTGTACTACAAAAGTGTTTGCACCTGGAGAATGCCCACCAGACAGAATACAATCAGTCTAGCTGGCTCCCTGTGAGGAAAAGCCATTAGAAAGAACAATAGGTCTCAGAAGATGTTTATCACTCACAGAGAAGTCTTCCTGGGGACGCTACAAACAACCTCTGACTCATGGCTGCTTTGACACTGCAGGGTCATGTGATCAAGTCATCTGGTACTGGATTCCATGATAGAAAACCAGTATTTTTCCACTGGGGATGGGAGATTCCCGCCATATGTAAAACCTATTTAAGGCAGGGGAGTGATATACTCAGGGTGGTTCTTCACTGAATTCCCACCCAGGATGACTGCTGTTTAAGATCTAAGAAAAAAAGACTGAGTGGGGGAGAAGGACTGAGCCCAGGCTGGAAAGGTGTCTGGCCTGTGAAAGAAATACCTGGAGTTTTAAGCTGCAAGCAAGAGCAGCTCACCTTCAAGAATTTCTGCAATCTGCCTAAAACAACATTCTTCAGATGCATGGAGTGGGCTTTTACCCACGAAAGCTTACGCCCAAATAAATCTGTTAGTCTTTAAGGTGACACTGGACTCCACGTTATTTTTGTGGGTACAGATTAACACCGCTACCCCCCTGATACTTGGTGAGAAATTATTATTTGTAACCAGTTTATTTAGTATCTGAAGCTTAGCTTGCATGTTTATTTTATTTGCTTGGTAATCTGCTCTGATCTGTTTGCTATCCCTTATAATCACTTAAAATCTATCTTTTGTAGTTAATAAACTTGTTTTTGTTTTCTCTGAAACCAGTCTGTTGAATTCACAGACCTCCTGGGTGTGGTGTTCTGTAGTGGCTCGGGAGACCACTTAGAGAGCAATTAATGAGTCTGCTCGACAGCCTTAGCTAACAGCCAGTTTAGTTCATGCAGTAGAGGCTTATACTCTAAGCTCCAGAGGTCCCAGGTTTGATCCCACCTGCTGATGACTGGGATCTGTTGGCATTACGCTTACATTGCACAGTTCTGTGTGCAGCACACGACAATACAATTTTGGGTTTACACCTCAGTGGGGGTGTGCACATGAGTGCTGGGCAATTCACTAGCCGAGCTTTCCCATGCAGAGCTGATCTCAGCGTCTGAGTTTTTCTGCAGCTGGGTGTTTCCCTACCGGTGTGTGTACTGGAGGAGGCTTCAGGGCCTGGCTCAGCAGGACAGTAAGGGAGCCCAGGCTGGTGGGTCGGGCGAGCTCAGTGGTACCCAGTACATCAGGTGGCACCCCGGGCGGGGCGGGGCTGGAGGGACCCGTCACACTGACATTTTCAAGTAAATAATAGGTTGTTACAAGAAAAAACTTATTCTCCTTAACCTTGGATAGGACAAGAAACAATGGGCTTAAATTGCAGCAAGGGTGGTTTAGGAAAAACTTCCTAACTGTCAGTTAAGCACTGGAACAAATTGCCTAGGGAGGTGGTGGAATCTCCGTCACTGGAGATTTTTAAGAGCAGGCTAGACAAACACCTGTCAGGAACGGTCTAGTTATTAGTCCTGCTGTGAGTGCAGGGGCCTAGACTAGATGATCTACTGAGGTCCCTTCCAGTCTTACACTTCTATGATTCTGGGTTTCTGTGATAACACCGTAACATCCTATGTTTTATTACAATCCCCTGCGCTATGCCAGGGTTGGTCCCAACTGAGCACGTCAGCCTGGGTGTTCAGGGCAAATGGGGCCCCGAATTCCCACCCATTCCTTGATCTAGGGGAAGGGGGAAACTCACAGCGCATGGGCAGGGCAGGGATACAGGATGTGGCACTCACCTGGGCACTGGGAGCTGCCCTCCAGCAGCACAGACAGGTACGAGGTCGGGGATCCCAGGATGCAGATGGTCACATCCCCCGAGCTGAACCCTAAGAGACACAGGGGAGAAATTAACCACTTATTCCCACCAACGGCACTGTGCTGCCCTCTAGGCCTTGGTGCTAAGGGGTGCCATGTCGCTGCCCTCCATACCCAGCCATGCTCCATCTCCTAGCCTGGTGCTAAGGGCAGTGGTGCTGGAACTAGGGGTGGCCCCTCCTATACAGGATTTACAATGCCACGGGCTAAGGGGTGCCATGAGGCTGCCCTTCGTACCCCAGCCGTGCCCCATCTCCCAGCCTGGTGCTAGGAGGCGCTGTGCTGCTGCCCTCCTTACCCTGGCCATGCCCCACCTCACAGCCCAGCACTAGGGGGCGCTGTGCTCCCAGATCCCCCTGGGTGCCACAGGAGGGGTTTCTGTAGGGCAGTGCTGTGGCCCCAGCATGTGAGCGGTGGCACCCTGGGTGGGCTGGCATGCACCTGTTCTGGGCTCCTTGGTGCGGTCAACTGTCTCCAGCAGCCCCTCCTGCTGCAGGGTACATTGCAGCAGGTCGTAGTAGTAGGTGGTCCAGGCATGTGCCTGGGTGTCCTCCGGAGAGAACTTGCAGTCCAGAGACACGTCCTGGTGCCAGGAGGGACACGGGGGGCTGAGCGATGGCAGGGGCTCCTGCTCAGCCCAGTCCAGCTCCTTCAGGATCAGGGGCTGATCCACATTGATCTGATCCAGAGATAGCTGCAAAAGAGATGGGGATGGGAGTGTGAATCCTGGCACTAGTGCCCTGGGGCACAGATCCCCCTGGGGGCAGGGCTGGGAGAGTGAATGCTGGTGCTGGTGCCCCAGTGCGTGGATCCCCCTGGGGCCAGGGCTGGGAGCGTGAATGCTGGTGCTGGTGCCCCAGGGCATGGATCCCCCTGGGGTCAGGGGTGGGAGCGTGAATGCTGGTGCTGGTGCCCCAGAGCATGGATCCCGCTTAGGGGCAGCATGGCTCTGGCTGGGGGTAAATCCCCACAGGGTGGGTGAGGCAGGTGCCAGCTGCCCAGAGGCAGCAGAGGCCATGGCAGGGGCGGGTTTTCAAACAAAGCATCTCTTTATCCTCCCCAAAGGGGGTGGGTCACGTGGGGCTGGAGCTAAGCGGCTTGAGGAGCAAGGCTGTAAACAGATCAATCTGCCTGGGTCAGTGAGCTGGGGGAGGGAGGCAGGAGCAGAAGTAGGGAGAAGGGGAGAGATTTCTGCCTCCTGCTGGGACACCCCACTCCCCTCTTTCTCCACCCACACCCATTGCAAGACCTCCCCAGAGCTGTTGTGCAACAGTGCCCTGGCACACCACAGCTGGGGCTTCAGTGCTGTGAGCTTCCGACCCACAGCAGTGCCCCTGGATTCCTGGTGCTGCGTTCTTCCCCACAACAGTGCCCTGGCAGTGCCCCCTGGATTCCTGGTGCTGCAGTCTTCCCCACAGCAGTGCCCAGCCAGTCCCTGGTGCTGTGAGCATTCCCAGAGCAGTACCTGGGAGTGCCCAGCCAGACCCTGGTGCTGCAAACTTCCCCACAGCAGTGCCCAGACAGCAGTATGGCTAGAAGGCTCCCACACTGTTATGGTAATTTGCAGGAATCTCCCGTGTCTGAGGGAATCGGACACCATTTTTCCCTTTATTAGCACAGGTACAGCAGGGCCTGCCTCAGATCTCCCTCCTCCCCAGCTGGACCCTTCCCCCCCACTTCCCTGCCTCCAAATCCTTCTACTAAGCTCCTGGGACCGAGGACACTGGCTCCCACTCAGGACTAGAGGGCCCAGAAGTGGTTTTTGGTGACATGAGGCAGGGCAGGGGGCTGGATGGGGAAGAGGAGCAGGACAAACTCACCATCCTGCCAGCGAAGAAGCTGCAAGAGAAAAAAAAGTGAGAGAGGCACCAGTTGCAGGTTTCCATGGGCAAAGAGGAGCAGCCTGTCACCCCATCTCCCACCCACAGGGGGCGCCAGTTGCATGTACTGCTCACCCCTCCTCCAGCGTTCACTGCATCCACACAGCTGGGGCAGTTCCAGTGTCAGGCTCCTGTGCCCACTCCTGAATACCTGAATACCACTGCTGGGATGGCAGGGACTGTGGATCAGGATTGAGGGGCACCAGCATTGCTCTGTGTGGGGAGCCCAGGGCTGGGATAGCAGGGGCTGCGGGGCAGAATTAAGGAACATTGGCAGAGCGGTGAGCTTTGTGATTCCCGGGCGTTTTAGCTGAGCTGCCCCTGCTCTGAGCGTCAGTGATGGGGGCGATTTGGCCAGGGGGGCCCCCTCCTGTCTGGGCCCATGCCCCGGCTGCTCGCTGTGCAGTTCCTCCTAGCCACTGAGCTGAGACATTCCCAGCTCCGAGGACAGAGTCTGATTAAGCTAATCCCCCCAAACCCCTAGTGCTGGCTCAGCAGGGGCTACAGGGCCCCTCTCCCTAGCCCCACTGGCTCAGAGCTCCCTGCCCCTGGGATGCTGCTGAGGAACCAGTATCCCCAGGCCCCAGGATCCCAAGAACCCAGGAGTCCGAGGCTGGTGTCACACCCAGCTGACAAGGCAGGATCGTTCCTCATGGGAGCAGGGCTGGGCTGGAGCTTCGGCCTCTTCCCTTGGGACAGGGTGGAGGAACCGTGAGAACAGAGGCTGAATTTATAGCACGTCCCTCACTTCCCTGAGCCAGGAACAGAACCCAGGAGTCCCAAGCCTTGGCCATCAGCCCATCCCTCCTTTCTTATCTTTTCTCCAGCAGCTGCCATTCCCTTGCCCTTCCCAGCAAAGCTATTCCAGGGCAAACTTCTCCCCCGCACTCCCTCCTGCCCCTGGCGGTGAGGATCGGGTGAGCTGTCATGTGTAATTCCTGGGCCAACTGACTGGTCACTGTGGGGCTCTTCTCAGACTGTCCCTGCCCTTCACCCACCAGGCACCACCCCCAGGGCTCTGGGCTGGAGCTGCGACACTGTGGGGGTGCTTTGCTGCAGAGAACGGGGCGAGGGATACAGTAGGGGGTGCTCTCCCCTCGCAGGCTGTGCCAGCCCCCAATGCCCCAGTGCAGCACTAGGAGACGCTGTGCCATGAGATGCTTCCTTTTGGACATATATCGCAGCCCTGTCTCCTGGGGGTTAAAGGTCCCATTTGAACACAAGTTGAGATGTCCTGGGCAATTCCATTCTGCCTCCTCAATCCCCCCC
>NW_020670204.1:0-3896 GCF_002925995.2 Terrapene triunguis | reverse complement strand
CCATTAGGAAGTTAGATTGTTTTACACTAGCTTTTTATCTTGTTGTGGTAGCAAGGAATTGTTTTATCAGTTGCCTGTTGTATAAAGAAGTTGAAATACAATCATTTAACAGGATTCAAAACTAGGACTTAATCTAATACATTAAATATTAAAGACCAGATTCTGCTACTCTGAAAAATACCTATGTGTGGGAGGAGTCACACTGAAGTCAAGGCACAAGGTATTACTTAATATGTGTAACCATGGGAAAATCTGACCCTAAATGTTATAACAAGCTATAAAATTTAAAAAAAAAACAAATATACTTGGAATGATTATTACAAAAGCTAGAGAAAGCAAACAAATATTAACCTTGGAATTTTCTTTAGCTCCACTTTGGGATAAATTAAAGGTATACATCATGTGTAAAAATAGTATCATCATCAATAGGAATGCACTCTGTGATGAGCCAGGTCGGTAAGTGATATGCAGGTCTCCCCTCAGGCCTGATTAGAAATGCCACTGCTATTCCAGTCATTTCATCTCTTGAGCAGAAATTGTATGTTGTATCAAATGGTCTGGCATATGTGTTTCATATGGTTAAATGTTCAATATGGGCAAATGCAGGACTACAAATTATGTATCACTTGCGACCTAAGCAAAATTTAAACATCAGGGTGAAGTCTTGGCCTCATCAAAGGAATAGAAATTTTGCCATTGACTGCAATGGGACCCAGGATTTTACCCCTAGAGATTAGAGTTGGGGATAGGAGAAAGAAGACTTGAGGTTCTATTAATGGTTTGACCAATCACTTGATACATATCTGTGGGCAGTCACTTCACCTCTCACTTTCCTTAACTACAAAATGGGAATAATGATACTTTCCTAGCTTCAGAGAAGAGCCATGCAAGGTATTAATTATTATTTTATTAATGAATTGGTAGTGTACTCTATTAGGCTACTAAACCAAAAGTCTGAGACAGCACTCCTCACTCAGGTAATACTCCCCTTTACCTTAACAATGAGATTTGCCTGAATAAATTTTGCAGATTGGCAATGAGTGAGGTGACTGGTTTTCTTCCAGCAATTGTTTTTTTTCTCTTTTCTTTTTCTTTACTCCTTTATCATTATATCCAGCTCTAAGGGGCTGTGGGCCCCTTACTGAAACGTAGTGGGTTTTTTGGTTGGCCCTCTCCAATACCAAAGAAAGGGGAAAGGCTAAAGAGAAATCAGGATCTTGAGACTGACAGTCCCCAGGGTCAATGGGGAGAGGCCAATGTTCGAAGTCAGCTTGATTAACAGGGCAGGCCAGCCAATGAGGGAGTCAGGAACCCGGGGACCCATCCTCTGTGTGAGCTGGAGTTGCCTAAACCAGAGCTGGGCAGAACTAAGGGGAGAGCAGCAGCAGCCCCCGCTGAACTGGGGGGAGGGATAGCTCAGTGGTTTGAGCATTGGCCTGCTAAACCCAGGGTTGTGAGTTCAATCCTTGAGCGAGCCATTTAGGGATCTGGGGCAAAAATCTGTCTGGGGATTGGCCCTGCTTTGAGCAGGGGGTTGGACTAGATGACCTTCTGAGGTCCCTTCCAACCCTGATATTCTATGATTCTGTGAACTGGAAGCAGAGCAGAAGCAGCCACAACTGGATGGCCCAGAAGGCAGAACTGGGCTGGAGCCAGAGCAGCAGAGCTGAGCCAGAGTAGGAAGAACTGGGAGTTGGAGCAGCCGGGAGCTGGAGTAGCAAAGACCAGCCGCACCGACCGGGAGCCTGGGCTATGCTACAGCAGAGATCTGCGGGGCCAGAGCCAGGATCAGAGGCACCGGCTGTGCCACAAGTAATACTGGAGCTGAGAGCACCGAGTGGCTGGGAAGAGAGAGTTGGAGACCCTGGGCAGAGAGGGCCCAGCGCAGGGAGACGTTGCCAGAGAAGAGAGCCTGGAAGGCTGGACTGGAGGTGAGGGACGTGAGCCCAACAGGAGGGCCAATACTGGGGAGAAGTGTCCCTGCCACCTAGAACCTGAGGGTGTGTGGCCACCGCCAGAGCAGGTGTCATCACCACAGCTCAGACAAGTCCTTGGAGGGACACCTGGGTTGAGTGAAGAATAAGCTGTGAACTTTGCTTAAATTGCAGAGACTGTTGCTTATGGGGGTCCCCATGCCCACAGGGTGAGATTTCTTGTTGCCTTTAACTTTTTCCATCATTTTCCTTATTTTTCTTAAGGTTTCTCTTTAATAAATTGTATTTCATTTGAACTTAATGTAGTGATCAGTGGGTCAGAGAAGTGCCCAGTCTGGAAACAGTACCCAACAGTGGGGGCACTCTGTCCTCTGTCCTAAGTGACCACAACAAGATGAGGATTAAGTGTCCCAGGAATCCTGGGCCCAGCCTTGTCAGGGTTATGAGGACTCTGCCACAAAGGAGAGTGGAAGGGGAGTCCTCAAGGTCAAGTTTAGGCATTCAGGCAAAGGGAGTTGGAACGAGGACTCAGAGCCTTTCGCTATCTGATTCCACTGGGGTAGTGCAGAAGTCAGGAAAATTCCGCACAAGAGCGGGACCATTCCCCCGCGTACACAGCCAAATAAGCAGGAATGTATTTCTTTTGGGGTGTATAATCAACCACATGGGATCTATGAAAGGTCATTTCCAAAGACTTTGGACAACTTATACTTCAGACTTTGCTACAGTTTTAGTTTCAATCATATATAAAATAGCCATAAGCTGTTACTCGATAATTACCTAATTTTCACAAAAAACAAAATGAGTTAGTGTAAATGTTTAAATAATGTGACAAATGCCTATTCAATTCATATAAAACCAAACAGATGAACTGTGGCTCCAAGAAAGTAATGTTCTATGTACCACCAAATCCTTGGACGCTGCCAGTTTGCATGCATATTTATTGTTCTATTAATAATAATGGCTTATAGGTGTAAAAAAATTGTTATAAACTACTAGAAAATGGCTAAGCATTGCAAAGGATTTTATACTGTAAGCACTGGGGATATATGATTGACATTATGCTACAAAAAATGAAAATATTAAAGCTATTATTCTGAGTTAAGCCAGAAAATGTCTGCTACCGTTCAAATAAGAAAAAATATATTACGAGTAAATATAAATTAAGGTAAAAATGAATTAGGCATTAGAGTTTCATGGTAAGTTCCCTTGCTATCACAGACTAGAAAAATCTGTTTTTCCTCCTTCTTTTATCTTTTTTCCAATCCCTGCTCTGTTTTACTAGAAATGTTATGTAAACTAGTCTCTCTTAAACAAAAAACAAACAAACGAAAAACTTTAATGATATTTGTTACCTCATGCAAATGAAGTGAGCTGTAAAATAGTACAAGCACATAAGTACAAATCCATGATGCTAATTTGGGAGCTATTAGAGATTTATTTTTTAATATAAAACAGAACAAAACAGTTTTAATGGGTTATTCAGAGTAAATAATTAAGTACATACACATTCAAATAATAAATAAAATCCACAATAAATAGAAAAGTATATTTGCAGACCAAAATAAACTGGTAATAAATCTTATAACCAAAGGACTACTAATGTTATCATTTCAATGCTATTCAATCTAGAGTATTGTACCTGAAACTCTCAAACTCAACAATTAATTATTTCAGTTATCATGGTTATTAAAGAATGGATCTACAGTAAACATTCTCTTAATTTAATGCTGCTAAAATTTCCCTGCAGCCTGTATAATTTCCTTGTACTATGGATTTTCTGTTTTAACTACCTTTCTGATTCTAACATAGATCATACTAGTGGTGGCTGACCCAGGGCCGGCTCCAGGCACCAGCTTAACAAGCAGGTGCTTGGGGCGGACAAGGGAGAGGGGCGGCACGTGCGGCAATTCGGGGGCGGCAGGTCCCTCACTCCCTCTAGGAGCGAAGGACCTGCCGCTG
>NW_020670203.1:0-1405 GCF_002925995.2 Terrapene triunguis | reverse complement strand
CTGGGGCCGGGGCCGGCGCGCTCGGCCAGAACCGGGGCCGCCACCCTGGGGCCGGAGCCGGGCCGGAGCTGCTGGGGTCGGGGCCGGCGCGCTCGGCCGGAACTGGGGCCGCTGCCCTGGGGCCCGAGCCGGGCCGGAGCCGCTGGAGTCGGGGCTGGCGCGCTTGGCCAGAACCGGAGCTGCTGGGGCTGGGCCAGCACGCTCGGCCGGTGCCCCGGGGCCTGAGCTGGAGCCGCTGGGGCCGGCCAGGGCCGGAGCCGCTCGGCCGGGGCCGGACTGGGCTGCGCCGCGCCTCCCCGGAGCCCTCCTCCTCGTGTTCCCCCCCACCCCAGCTTACCTGCTGCTGCCCGCCTGCCCCTGCTTCTTTTCAGACTTCCTGCGAAGATCTGATTTGCGGGAAGCAGGTGAGGGGGAGGAGCAGGAGGGCGGAGCGTTCAGGGGAGGGGAGGAGGGGGAAGTCAGCTGCAAGGCCGAGGGCGTTCTAAGGCTGCAGGGGATGGAGGGAGCCGAGAAGGGGCTTTGGCTGCCGAGCGACGCCGCTTTTCGATCTATAAATAGCCGACCGGGGGAAATCCCGGACATTTTTAGAAATCCCCCCCCGGGCGGCTATTTATAGATCGAAAAGCCAGACATGTCCAGGGAAATCCGGACATATGGTAGCCCTATTGTTAATGGTCTTTAAATGATTGTTAATTAATAATAAGCAGTGTATCAAAAGGGCTATTTAATATTGGTCAGATTCCAACTTTGAAACTAGTCAGTCAGGACTAATATACCTGCTTTCCTTCATTTACACAAGTATTTTTTTTAAAAATCTGTTTAATTCTACTAGTACCAAGAAGAAATTCAAGAGCTTAATGAGGTAGCAAGACATCGGCCTCGATCTACATTAGTAATGGGTATCCAGCAGGAAAACAGGCAGATCAGAGAACTGCAACAGGAAAATAAAGGTGAAGCTTAATATTTTCTTCTTGAAGGATTTGATCCTGCTCCATTGAAATTAGTGGGAGTTTTGTCATTGACTTCAATGGATGTAGGATCATAGCCTAAGAAATTTTTCTTCTAATCTTAAATTCTTCTAGTACAGGGGTTCTCAAACTTCATTGCACTGCGACCCCCTTCCGACAACAAAAATTACTACACGACCCGAGGAGGGGGGACCGAAGCCTGAGCCCCATTGCTCCAGGCAGGAGGATCAAAGCTGAAGCCCAAGGGATTCAGCCCTGGGCAAGGGGCCTGTAACCTGAGCCCCACCACGCAGGCTAAAGCCCTCAGGCTTTGGCTTCAGTCCCAGGTCCCAGCAAGTCTAAGCCAGCCCTGGTGACCCCATTAAAATGGAGTCGTGACCCACTTTGGGGTCCCGACCCACAGTTTGAGAACTGCTGTTCTAGTATAATCAGTCATA
>NW_020670202.1:0-4714 GCF_002925995.2 Terrapene triunguis | reverse complement strand
GGGGGGGGGATGCGAGCACTTCCGGGCTCCGGAGCATTTGCTTGTTTGTCCAGTGTCCCGACCGATGTTAGGTCAAACATGGGACAAACAAGCAAATATCAGGACAGTCCCGATAAAATCGGGACGTCTGGTCACCCTAACTCCAGCTGAGGCTGCACTAGTGCCGAGTAGACTATTATCTCCCATGTCTTATATACAACACTACTGTTAATACACCCCAGCATGATATTAGCCTTTTTCGCAACAGCAACACATTGTTGATTCACATTCAATTTGGGATCCATTGTAACTTCCAGATTCTCTTCAGCCGTGCTACTGCCTAGCCAGTTATTTCCCATTGTGTGCATTTCATTTTTCCTTCCTAAATGTAGTACTTTGCACTTATCTTTATTGAATTTCATCTTATTGACTTCAGACCAATTCTCCAATTTATCCATGTCGTTTTGAATTCTAATCTTGTCCTCCAAAGTACTTGCAACACCTCCTACCTTGGGGTCATCTGCATATATTATAAGCATACTCTCCACTCCATTATTCAAGTCACTAATGAAAATATTTTTGCTTCTCAGCCATTGTATTGATATAAGTGGAAAGATGTCCAGTTTTTTTGTATCCAACAAAAATATGAGATAATCCAGTCTAGAAGGGGTTCTTGAAGAGAACAAAGAGGACAAAATTACTTTTAAATTGACTTTTTAGACTAGTTGTATGCCACTAAATAGTTCCTCCAAATTTCTGGAAATAGACATCTAAATAAAACAAGAACAGTTTTCTTTCTTCGTGGTTGTCTTTCTTCCAGTCATGGCAGCATTTCTTTCTATGTATATTTTTTCCCTACACTTGATACTTTTCTCACTTTGCCCATAACAAACTTTAGACCCAAGACCTCATTGACAGGGTACGAATGGGGGACATTAACAGCGCAGTTATTCAGTTAGTAAACCCAGTGCTCTTGTGTGATGCACTCCCATTACTATGAGATGGGGATGGCCCTATGACAACGGTCTTTCAGATATGCCGCCATATTTTTTCTGTACGGTGGAGACTATACTTGCAGTAAGTATAGTCTCCACCGTATATGGAAGTATATGGACTATACTTCCATAACAGACCTTCCCAAAAGAAATGACCAAGTGGCCTTATAGACATTTCAGCTAGTTCCCTCCAGAGAATGAGTAGGGAAACCCATTTGTGGGATGACTGTTCGGTGAAGTGGTCAAAAGCAAAGACAGCAACGGAAGGGACTGGTTTTCACTTGATGGCATAATAAACACATCCATTGAGGTATTTCTGAAACCTCCCATCGAGGTGGCTAACCAAGACAAATTCTAAGCAGCACTGCTGTACATTCTTTTTAAAGAGGAAAATGATTCTAATGGTAAGAACTCACCCAAAAGCGTTAGTTATTTTTATTGCCCCATCTTTATTACATTTTTGGTTTTATGCCGGAATTATCCTGGAGACACATGTACAGAATCTGAGAGTCTATTGTTTTGAGAAGATTGACAAAATAGTCTGACTTTCCAGTTAAAATAAATAATATCCACCTCTTATATAGCACCTTTCATCAGTAGATCTCAAAGCGCTTTAGAGAGACAGTCGCTATCATTATCCCCATTTTACAGATGGGGAAACCGAGGCAGATAATGGTGAAATGACTTGCCCAAGGCCACTCAGCAGGCCAGTAGCACAGCTAGGAATAGACTCCAGATCTCCTGAGTCCCAGTCCAGTGCTCTATCCAAACTGTTTTAAAATGGTGCTTTGGAAAATGTCTATATTTGTGCCTTTGAGAAAAAAAGAGACTCGGGGCTTGTCTCCACTTACCATGGATCGATGCTGTGGCAATCGATCCACCGGGGGTCGATTTAGCAGGTCTTGTGAAGACTCGCTAAATCGATCGCTGATCGCTCTCCTGTCGACTCTGCTACTCCACCGGAATGAGAAGCATAAGGTAAGTCAATGGGAGAGTTTCTACCATCGACCCAGCATGGTGTAGACACCGCAATAAGTCGACCTAAGGTACGTCGACTCCAGCTATGTTATTCACATAGCTGGAGTTGCGTAACTTAGGTTGACTTAACCCCATAGTGTAGACCTGCCCTTAGGAAATTAAATGTAGCCTTAAGAAGCCTAAAAACCTGATGACCATTTTTATCCTTTACCTGCTAGTCTGGGCACTGGACACACTGTGCTGCTGTGGGCCTGTGCCATACTACTGAAATTAACCTTAGAATACCGGCATTGTCCAACCAAATAAGTACTTAAGAGAGTGTGGATATTAAGATGCACCTATCCAAAGTTTATGTGAAGTCCAGAATTTACACTTGTTAATGGGTGATCAGCACACACCTGTTACATTCAGCAGCACAGCAGGTGCAGGCTAACTTGACAACAGCTTGAGCATTCTTTATCCATCAGATAGTTAATCTGGACTTCACGCAGCCATGTGATCCAGATATACGGGGGACGTATCTGGAACACTCAAAGCCCAGTTGGCAAATGTGAGTGACACCATTGTGTGACATTCAGAGTAACTTAGGTCATCTAGAGCCCAAAGCTCAAAGCATCGCCAAGGTGATGCATCCTGCTGTGCTATCAAATGTGCCAGCTAGGACCATTCCAGTGACTTCAGCAGCATATAAACGGGTGGCATCATGGCCTATGGCGGACCAGCAGCTAAAGGGTTAATGAATAATTCGAGAATGATTTGATGAACCATACATCAAAATAAATAAAATGTAAGGCAACCTTTCGCCACTTCCCCAAGATCACTCATCGTGAACATTAAAACCCTCCCATTAATTGTGTGTTTGCAAGGTTAATACAAAGCTACTGTAGTGATGGGGCGGGTGGGTACCTAGATAGATCAACCTGAAATAGTAAGCCTGGATCCAATATATGTTGGAGGTAGGAAGAGGGTCATGCTGTGCAAAATATTCACAACAAAACCCAGAGGCCCATGTAATTTACCTCTTTTTTGTTACAGTCTAGAAACTCTGCACGTTGCAAGGTTTGCTAATGTTCATGAGCACTAAACTTCTGAGCAAACCCAGACCCTGTTTCAAGAAAACTGAGCAGGCTTGGGGTTTGCAAGGAAATCCTGCAAAAATCTCTCTCTAGGCTCCTATACCGGCACTGGCACCCACCACCAAACTGTGTGAGTGCCACATCACATGGATGTATCATGAGACTAGGTGCAAGTTCGTGCTTTTGACCAAGATTTGCATTGACATTTGTTGTTTTTGTTTTTTTTAAACTCCAACTGAAAGATGGGGCTGAGGAAAGCTCCCAAATCAGAGGTGGACCCGAGTCTTAAAACAAGGATTCAGAGCTGAACATTGCAAGTGACAGCTGTCCTTACAATGGGCCAAACGCCTACATTCAAACCCTCCGTCTTTGGGGAAGCACATTGGGCCTGAACTACCCCACAACCTCCCTTTATATGTTACACACCGCTTGAGAGACAGGGATGCACAGTCGGAGATTTGAGAGCCAACAGTCCTTACCACCATTTCAATGCTGCTAGCGCATTTGGCATTAGATTAGTTGGCTGTCAGAAAATGAATCGCAGTTTCACATTGTCTCTTGTTCTTTCCGCTCCCACCCCCATTTACAGAGCAGCAGGAGAGAAGCCGGGAACAGATCGAGCAATGGCGTCAATATCACTACGACGGTCTCTACCCGTCTTACATGTACAACCGTCACCACATCTAGATGTGAGAAGCGTGAACTAAAAAAAAGTTAAATATTTGCTGACTAAGCCGTTCACAGGACACCAAAGAAGCAACCACGTTTCCAAAGTCTTGGCCATGTCATGGATCCCACTGTGGAATCTACTCCACCAAGCCCTCCTCCTATATTATTTGCATTGACTCTGTTTTAATGGATAGAGCTTCTCATAGGGTGCTGCTTTGCTTTGTATTTTGAGGTGCTTGTATGTGTGACAAAATCTGGATTTAATACACAAAAGTGGAACAATGCAGACAGAATTAGGCCCTTGAGACACGTATAAATCAGGATAGTTTAGGCTGTTTAGAATTTGTCCCATGTAAACAGATAAGAATGGTTGTTGTTTTTTAAATCACTGTATCTTGGGAATCACTGAAAAGAAAAGCTATGTTTGCTGTAATCCCAGGGTCTCTATAATGTTTTATTTTAAGTTTAAAAAAGGAACTGTATTAACATTCAAATAGTTGTTAATTAAACAGTAGTATTAGCTTCTGCAATATCACTCAATATTACTCCTCCTGACTAATCTTATAAATAATGGAAATTCTGTATGTTTGAAAGAATATAACTTCCTTTTTAACTATCATCAGTCCCTTCAAGATGCATAAGCAGCCAGTGATGTAAGTTATATGCAGGAAAAATAATAACAAGAACGTTTGAAACTACCCTTAGACTTGCGTTTACACAGTAGAAATGATTCCTCTATATTATTCCTTTTCTAGCCAGCCATTAAATAACTATCTTCACTTTCTATAATGGCCGTTTATCAATAAACATAGCTTCATAGACTATTAGGGTTGGAAGAGACCTCAGGAGGTCTTCTAGTCCAATCCCCTGCTCAAAGCAGGACCAACACCAACTAAATCAAGCCAACTTTGTCAAGCTGGGCCTTAAAAACCTCTAAGGAAGGAGATTCCACCACCTCCCTAGGTAACCCGTTCCAGTGCTTCACCACCCTCCTAGTGAAATAGTGCTCCACCATCA
>NW_020670201.1:0-1222 GCF_002925995.2 Terrapene triunguis | reverse complement strand
GCGTGGATCTTCGCACTGGCCGTGCTGCTCAGCGGCACCCTGGTCTATAACAGCCTGGGCACCATCGACCAGCGCGCCCTGGAGCAGCTGCAGTATCCTGCCCCTGCTGGGAGGGACCCAGGAGTCCGGGAGGTGGGGGCAGCTGGGATTCCACTCCCATAACTGGGTAGCACCTGTCGCACCCTCTTGGGAGCAGGGGTCTGGGGCGGGGGCCAGGAGCAGTGCCACCATTGGGTGCCGTTCCTGGGGCAGCGGGGTGAGGGCTGTGGGCGCTGGCCTCAGGGACCCCCTGTGGGGGGGGCTGCGTCTCCAGTTCCTTAGCTGGCCGCCAGCTACGTGACGGAGCTGACGGAGCACATCAAGGTGAAGGCGGCAGGTGAGGGCGGCCGGCAGAAGGGGGAGGATTCAGCTGAATTCGTGCACTTTTTCCCGGCCTTCGTGTGGGCCGTGCGGGATTTCACGCTGCAGCTGGAGCTGGACGGGCGGGAGATCACCGAGGACGAGTACCTGGAGAACGCCCTGAAACGCAGACAAGGTGCAGGGCGGGGACTGGGCTGGATGGGGCTCGGGGGGCAGGGAGGGGGCAAGATAGCAGCGTAAATGGCCCCATGGGTCTCCTCTGGGGGGGTGGATACCAGGCACTTGGGTCTGACCCTGGGGTCTCTTCCCAGGCCAGCCCGAGAAGCTGGATCTGCCCAAGAAGTACCTGCGCCAGTACTTCCCCTCCCGCAAGTGCTTCGTGTTCGACCGCCCGGCCCCGCGCTGCGACCTGGCCCGGCTGGACGAGCTGCCCGAGGCAGCGCTGAGCCCCGACTTCCTGGAGCCGGCGCAGCGCTTCTGCAGCCACATCCAGCAGCACGCGGGCACCAAAACCCTTCCCGGCGGCCACTTGGTGACGGGCACCTGTGAGTGGGGATCGGGGCGCGGCTCTTGGGGGAGGATCGGGGCATGGTGCGTCCCAGGGGCAGGGGATGGGGATTGGGGCGCATCATGGGGGCAGGGGATCGAGAGTGGAGCACGTTCTGAGCGGGGCTGTGGACAGGGGATGCCAGTGCAGGAGGAGGGAGGTGGGCGCATCCCAGGCTGGGGCATGTGCTGCAGGGTCACGTCAGGTCCGGGGCTGCTGGCCAGGGCAGGGAGCTGCTGGCCGTTTGGAGGGGTCCAGGGCCAGTATGGGCAAGGCCTGGGTGGAAGGAGGCTGCCCCTGATCCCCTCCGGCCGC
>NW_020670200.1:0-1590 GCF_002925995.2 Terrapene triunguis | reverse complement strand
TAAATGCCATTCACAGCCACGTTAAACCCTCCCACCCCTCCCTAACACGAGACATCTCTGCTGCTGTGGAGAGCCCCCAGGGGCCGGTCTCTGCCCAGCTCACCCTCCAGCCGGAGATCCCGGCGCAGAGCGGGGTTTTATAGTAATGCTGCTCTTCCAGCGTGTGGCCATCCGGGGGCTGTGCTCCTGCAGCTGGCCCCATCACCTGCTTCTTGCAATGCACAGTGGCCTGCCCACCCCGCCCTGAGCGTCCCTGCAGAGCTGGGGAGGAGGGGAAGCCGGGACCCATGGCCGGGATTCTCTAAGGAACGGGGGAGAAACAGACTCAGATGGGCCCAGGGTGCTGGGAGAGGGGTGCAGAAGAACTAGGCAGGGGTAGTCAATTATTGTTGTTAAGGTCCACATTTCTTGGTCAAGTTATAGTTCAGGTCCAGACTCCACAGAAACATTTTCCATGGCGCCATAACAATAATGATACTAATAAGTAAATAAAAAGATTTCATGGTCCGTTCAAAAGCGTCTGGCAGTCCGGATTTGGCCCGCGGTCCGCCTATTCACTGCCCCTGAATGAGGTGACATGAGGAAGAGTTGTGGGATGAAAGAGAAGAGGCCATGTAATCTACTGGGTCAGTTTTCAGAGTGGCAGCCATGTTAGTGTGTATCAGGAAAAACAGCGAGGAGTCCTTGTGGCACCTTACAGACTAACACATTTATTTGGGCATAAGCTTTCGTGGGCTAAAACCCACTTCGTCAGGCCTCCTCCCTGTTCCCCCCCAGTTGAGGGGTCTCTCCCTGGCCCTTGGCTGGGTCCCTCTCCCACAGGGGGGCTCCCTCCTTCCTTGATGGGACTCTCCCCACTCCACACAGAATTGGCCTCCCAGGAGCACAGAGACCCAGCCTAGAGCGCCTCACACAGACCTCCACAGCCAGAGATACGGGTAGAGCGTCACCCCCCCCCCTCCCCCTGTTCAGCCCTGTCTATCGGGGTGTGTGTGTGTGCGGGGGAGACTGGCTGAGTCCTCCAGATCATAGAGATCAGGAGGGTGGGGGCTAGAGGAGCCGCACACTAGCCTCAGCATGGCAGAGCGGGACAGTAGTGCTAACCCGGAAGAACGGGCGGATTCTCTCCCCAGCGAAAGAGGCCGGCGGGAAAGTGAAGATCGGGTCCCCGGTACTGGCAATGAAAAACGCCACCTGCCCCCGTTCATAGTCCAGATAAACCCGGATCCTGGGGGGTGACCAGCTTGGGGGGAAGGGGATGTGCTGCATATTGAGAGCCCAGTAGTGATTCTCACTGCACCGCACAGCCCAGATCCCCTGCTCAGGGTTAAGGCTGATCCCTCCGTTCCTGCTCACAGACTCTCTGGCCACCCCCACAGCACAGACTCCCCCCCCCCTCCCCCTCCCAGGTATGTCTGCCCGAGATGAATCCCGCACAGCCCAGCACACAGCGCTCAGTGTCAAATCTCTCAGGGTTGTTGGGCACAGCCTGCCGTGTGCGTTCCCATCTCACACTTCTCCGATCCGCAGACACGATGAGTTCGGGATGGGCCGTGTCTGGATCCAGAGTCACGTTCGCTGCAGAGAGAG
>NW_020670199.1:0-1750 GCF_002925995.2 Terrapene triunguis | reverse complement strand
GCTGGGGGCGCGGCCGCTCCCGCCCCGCGGCGCTCACCTGGGTGCTCTCCCCGTCCCGGAAGGCCTGGGCCACCCGCTGCCGCAGGAAGGCGCCCAGGTCCCGGCCCCGCTTGGTCTCCTCCGCCGGCCACTCCTCGCAGAGCTTCAGAAACGGCCAGCAGCGGGTGGCCGCCATCTTGGGACTGGGGCTCACACGGGGTCACGCACCCTCCCAGAGACCATTAACAGGTCACGTGACTCGGAGAATGCCAATAAACTCGCTAATAACTCAAAACTACGGAGGCCGAGAGTGGGACAATCACCGAGAGCGGAGGGCGCGTGCGCAACCAGAGCGCCCGTTCGGTTCTCGGCAGCGGATCAGCTGGCGCATGCGCAGCATAGTGCAGCGAAGCCGTGTGCTTCGAGCTGGAGCTGGGGCAGCAGGAGGCGGATACGCATGCGCCGAAGGGGCTAGAGCCTGACACTGACATGTGCCCTGAGATCCCCCTGTGGCTGGGAGCAGCGCGATCCCAGAGGGGAAGGTGGGGTGCAGGGGGCAGAGCCTGGTCCATGCTCCTAGTCCTGACCTGCCTCCAGCGTGCTGGGTAGGGGCAGACCAGATTTTACACAGAAAATGTAGCCCTGGTCTGGGGCCCATCCCATGATTATACTTAGAGCCTTGATAAGTGTTGTGAGCAAAATCCATCCTGCGGACGTCAGCTGTGGGGTGACCAGTCCCACGCAGCATGGTGGGTGTTGCAGTCTATGTTCTGAACATGCCAGGGTGGTTGTCCAAGGTTTCTTTATTCTCCTGCTGTTCTTGTCCATCATCGATGGATGATGAGAAGCAAGCTGGAGTAGAACGGATAGGAGCTCTGGGTTTTTATGTCCGAAAGCAGAGTCGTTAGGCTGAGACACAAAGCGTTCCAACAGGTCTGCTCTGAAGTGGTTACCACTATGAAGGAAGCGGTAGAGCAGTGGTTTTCAACCTTTTTTCATTTGCAGACCCCTAAAAAATTTTTAATGGGGGTGCAGACCCCTTTGGAAATCTTAAACATAGTCTGCAGACCCCCAGAGATCTGTGGACCACAGGTTGAAAACCACTGTGATAAAGGGCTAGTTTGAAGCCAGTGGGTGATGGTTTCCTTCCCTACTACTTGTCTTGGCAGAGAAATTGGCCAGTATCTACTTGGCAAACCTTGAATAAAAAGAACAATCATCTAGACTATGTGTCTCTCAAATTACTGCACCTTCGGAACATCCTGCATGTAAATAATCCAGCTAGTTCAACAGAAGGAAAAGCACGTCGTTTAGCATTAGCCTAAATGAACGGGTCCACAATCAAGCTGCTACATGAAATGCTTAGTTCCTCTCCAGTCTCAACAGCGTATGGCAATTTATGTGCCAGGCTTCTAACTGAATCGAAGACCGTGTCTACACGGGAGGTTTAAGCCACTGCTAGCCAGCCCTCAGTATAGCTGCACTGGTGCAAACTCCTAGTGTAAACAGACTATAAACTGCAATTTGCACTGGTGCAATTTACCCCTGCTTGAAACAAGGATTAGATGCATGGATGGAAATAGTGATTTATAGCAATTTACCCCTGTCTATGCTAAGGGTTTGCACTTGTGCAGCAAAAAACGTAGCTGAAATTGGGATAAACCACCATTGTGGACAAGGCCTTAATAGAGGTGCTGTACTCTTCCTCAGCTAGTAATGCACAGTGCTACAGTCTTATTCTCCAAAGCACAGAACTAAAGAACCGCAAGGA
>NW_020670198.1:0-2069 GCF_002925995.2 Terrapene triunguis | reverse complement strand
GTTGCATCCGAAGAAGTGGGCTGTAGCCCACGAAAGCTTATGCTCTAATAAATTTGTTAGTCTCTAAGGTGCCACAAGTACTCCTGTTCTTTTTGCGGATACAGACTAACACGGCTGCTACTCTGAAATCCTAACTGTTAGCCCCCAGACTCTGCCAGTTGCCTGCTCCAGGAGCAGCCCCTCTCCCTTCAATTGGTTAACCATTTAAATAACATCATTTTAATTTAAACGGTTAACTTTTTGAACGGATATTTACATCCCTAAAGCAAACCAAAAGCGAGATAAGGCTGCCATGGAAAACAGAGCCCAAATAAAGAAGCGTTGAAAAAGCGGGGGGGAACCGTGTTAGTGTTTGACTTGAAGAAGGAATTTACACCCTAAACAAGGCAGGGTGCAGAGTCACTTGCTCTCAGACTGGCCACAGCCACTATGAATGTAAAAGGCTATAGCTAGTGACCCCAGGGGGATTGTTGTGTAGGTGGTAGATCTAAACACCTTGCACCCCCACACATCTGCACCTGTACAGCCAGCAGTTAGAGAGTTGTATTTCGCAGCAGTCAGGGGCACTTCTCTTTCGCCCCCTTGGTGTGACATCACACTTACAGGCTCTTGGAGAGGAATGGCCAGTCCTTGGCCCTTTTCTGTATGTATTCTGTTTATATCATTTTTTGTGCTCTTTTCCTGCAAGCCACAAATCTGGAGGTGCTAGGGAATGTTTGTGTCAGACTTAAAGTATATAATTAACTGTGGTGCTCTCCTTCTTGGTAATATAAGACAGTAGTGGGGGCTTTATGTGTATATTTAACCCTGGGCTGAACATTTCAAATATTTTTTTACTTCTAATAATTCAGAACCCTTATTTCCATCTGTAATTTAACTTTAGTTATCTGTATTGATTTTCTCCAACCATCATGCACAGTATGCTGGACACAAGCATGTTTCCTTTAATTCTAGACCAGTTCTTGCAACAATATTATCTCTGCTACATTGCAAATACTGCATATCAGGACTTAAAGATTACTAGTAAACTATCAACCAGAGAGCTAAACCTGCTTGCTAGCAGTTCGTGTGAAAGGGAGGCCCTGCCAGTGAAGTCTAGGGGCAAAGTGACAGAGATACTTAAACCCTATTCCCATACCTGGTTGCTGGGAAGGGTGTTGGTACCCCTCATGCCAGGGCAGCTCCAGGGGAACTGATCATCAAGTGGGAATCTTAGCTGAAAAGCTTTCTGCTTGTCACTAGCAAGGGGGATTTTCAAGCCCTTCTTTATATGTTAGAGCATCCAGAATAATTCATGGTCTCTAATGAGAGATAATTGATATATGTATGAAGGAACCTTCACTCTTGAATTTCTTAGCTTTTTGTAGACTTAATTCCTCAGCCTTATGTGGCAGTAGCTTATTTAGCTTTTAGTGCTAATAGGGCATATGTTCTGATTGGCCTCTTCCCTGCTTCAGTGCAATTTGCCAACTCAAGGTTTGTCTACACAGTGAGTTACTGGGTCGCAAGCCAGGTGGTGAATCTACAGCTCACTGTGCACTAACTCCCCATGGGTGCACTGCTGCAGCACATTGAAAGGCCCAGAGTGTGGCTTCGTGTACTAGGGTAGTTCTCTTGCTGCCATGTAGACACGCCCTCAGTAACTCCTCATCACACAATATAAAATGCTGCTTTGCTGAAAGTGAAGGATTTCACCAGAACGCAGGAAGGGTGCAGTATGGGCCTCTGAGCTGCTTCAAATCAGAAGAAAAGTCAACTTGAACACTAGCAGTGATCTGAATGACTTTTCATTGTACTAAAGTGTGTCAGTGAAACAAGCTCATCTTATCTAACGACTTGCTAGGAAAGGTGGAGCATGTAAAGTGTTCAGCTGCCTGAGAAGGCACTGTTCAAACAATTGGAAGGATGGATCAATTCTTCCTTTCTTTTTCCCCCCATAGCCTTCTCCTGCCACCGTAACAAAATGTCTGGCTGAGTACACAACTGATGTAGTATTTTTTTAACCTGTAAATAGGTAGCTGCCATGAGCTTTATTTCCTTCTTTCTTGTCTTGCTCCCATTCCTAATAT
>NW_020670197.1:0-2156 GCF_002925995.2 Terrapene triunguis | reverse complement strand
ATAAATTGATGATTATTCCTTTCTTTTATATTTAATAGGGAACGACAATCTCAGCAAGGATTACGTCCTTGATATTGTCAGCCTGTCCCATGATAAAACATCTGGAAACACACCTTCCAAAACATTTCAAGCCATGATTTGCAAAGAGAGGCTCTTTTATTTAAGTAACGCTTCCAAGATTCTCTGGATCACCGGTTTAATTTGCTTGTTTACCAAACAAAGAGTTGCATTTTACACAAGCCAAATGAGCCTGGCACTGCAAATAGAAAACAGATTACATTCGCTGCCATTAGTCACTCCCTCTTAAAGGGCAGCTTCTCCTGGAAAAGTGACTCTGTAAAAATGGCACTGTGGGTTTCCATGTATATTGTCTCTCAGCGATTCCAAATCAAATGTACTGAATCTACAACTAAAAAGATGCCTTTTTTTTTAAATAGCTGCCAACCCTGCAAGCTCAACCTGGGATCTGAGAACCAAGCTGGGTTATTTCTTTTATGTGCTCTCTTGCCCCAATAAAGGCTATGCAGGCCAAATTAGGGCTTCAGTTTCACACCTGTAATCCCATTGTCTCCAGATTATGTCCTTAATTACACGTGTGCTAGCCAATGGTCTCTGGTGTATGCTGTCAGGAAGATATGGAGCACTATTGTCTTCATTGGGTTTGTCCAGATGTAAATGACAAGAACTTAGTAAGCAATTGTGCAGTCAGATCGTATTCCTTCCCTGTAGATTTGACCACACCACTATCCTCTTTGAATCCCTCCCCGGCTAACCCATATTTATTACTTAAGTTCAAGAGCTCCTTGCCCTTGTCTTCAAGATTGTCCATAACTCTGCCTGTCTCTATTCATCTGACTATATCTCTCATTACATTGTCCCCCCACTCCCTCCACACAGCCCCACCATACCTTATACTCCATTTGCATGCTTCTCCTACATCTTCACACTTTCTTCCTACACAGGCAATGTACTCCTTGAGCTCATCTGCATGACCATTACATTTCTCAAATCCAAACCTCTCCTTCAGGCTCACAAAGCCAAGGGAAAAAAGCATAGATTCCAAGGCCAGAAGGGACCATTGTGATCAAGTCTGACCTCCTGTATAGCCCAGTCCATGGAATTTCCCCAAAATAATTTCAATTGCCACTGATGGAGAATCCAGCATAATCCTTGGTAAATTGTTCCAATGGTTAATTACCCTTACCGTTAAAAGTGTATGCCTTATTTCCAGTCTGAATTTGTCTAGCTTCAACTTTCAGCCATTGGCTCGTGTTATACCTTTCTCTGCTACATTGAAAAGCCATTATTAAATAATTGTTCTCCATGTACATACTTATAGACTGTGATCAAGTCACCCCTTTGTTAAGCTCCTTTAGTCTATCACTGCAAGGCATGTTTTCTGATCCTTTACTCATTTTCGTCGCTCGTCTCAGAACCCTCTCCATTTTATCAACATTCTTCTTTAACTGTGGACACCAGAACTGGACGCAGTATTCCAACAGTGGTTGTACTAGTGCCAAACATAAAGGTAAAATAACCTCTTTATTCCTACTTGAGATTCCCCTTTTTGTGCATCCAAGGATTGGATTAACCCTTTCAGCCACAGCATTGCACTTGGAGCTCATGTGTGGCTAATTATCCACCATAAACCCTCCAATTTTTTTTTAAGAGTCACTGCCTCCCAGGATAAAGTCCCCCATCTTGTAAGTATGACCTAATGTTCTTTGACCAAATTAACCAACTAAGACAATTATTTATTTTATTTCTTCAAAGAACAAACAAAAAAGAATCCTCCTTTACTTCACCCTCCTGCATTCTGTATCTCCCCAAGTAGCTGTGTTATCTTAATGATGTTTCCCTCCTCCTTCCTCCTCCACTTCCCTCCCTAATTTCTTGTTAGCCTCTCAGTGTGCAATGACTGCCGTTAGCATGCAAGCTCCATGGGGCAGGAGGGGATCATGTCTCTTCATGTAAAGTGAGGCACCTAGCAGACTTGCTATGGTAAGAAATAAATAATACACAAGGAGGAATAGATTCCAGTGCGCTCTCCTTTAACTGTAAAAATAAGTATTTGTCATTAAAATCAGCAGATCTGACTATGAATACACATGGGAAATGTGTGTTTGCGTGTTTGGAAAAAACCTGCAAATAAACAA
>NW_020670196.1:0-2263 GCF_002925995.2 Terrapene triunguis | reverse complement strand
CTCTGCCCCCCACATGCCCCTCAACCCCACCCAGAGCCCGCTGCTGCCCCGCCGTTTCCCCTTCGTTGGCCGGGGCACGGGGTCGGTCGCTCCCCGCAGGCTCCTTCCCCCGGGGCCCCTCCCGGCCGCCGGGCGGCGCTGTGGGGAGCGGCGCGGCTGCGCTCTCGGCCGAGCTGCGCGGTTCCCGTCTCTGCCGCCGCCGCCGCCTCACGCCGAACTGGACGGAGCCGCCGCGGGGAGCTCATGGGCGCGCGGGGCGGCCGCGGAGCCGCGCGCACCGGCCCGGCCTGCAGCATGGGCCGCAGGTGGGGGCGGGGGCTCCGGGGGGAGTTGGTCCCGCCGGCCGTAGCGCTGGCTCCGTGCCCGGGCCCCGGTTGGGAGCGGCCGGCCCGGCCCGGCAGGAGCCCCACTTGCAGAGCAGCCGCCTCCTGCAGCGGGGCTCAGCCCGGGGTCGGGGGCAGGCTCCCCGGTGAGTGCCCCCCGATCGGCTGCTGTGGGAGGCGGGACCGGGCTGGGCTCTGCTGCAGGGCTGTGCGGCTCCAGGGTGCTGGGCAGAGCCAAGCCCCTCCTGGAGCGGGGCGATCAGCCTGAATCTGGGTTCCCGGCTTCACCCTCCCAGCACGTCCCCGTACAGCAGCCCCTGGGGTGGGAGCGGGAGCGGGACCCTAGCGCTGCTTCCTGCCCCGGGCACAAATGGGTGGTTGGGAAGCTGCCCGAGGCAGGGCTGGCATTTGCCTGGAGTGACCGGTGGATAGATTAGCCCATGCGGGCCCTCTCCCTGAGCCACGTCTTGGCCCAACCCTGAATTGGGGAAGTGGGCAGCACGGACTTGCTTGGGAACAGCGCGGGGCATCTGCCTCTGGCCTGCAGGGTCCTTGTGGCCGGGTGTGCCGAGGATGAGACCTTTATTAGAAACAATCCCTAAGTAGGGCCCTGGATTTGGGGTAGAGCCCCCCAGAGGCAGGTGGCATTGAGCCAGTGAAGACGTTTCTCACTGGAAGTTGCCTATGGTCACTCTGGTGTGTGTGGTGTAGGTACTACCCTGTTTCCCCGAAAGTAAGACATCCCCCGAAAATAAGACCTACTTCCAGTTTTGCCTCTCGCTGTAATATAAGGCATCCCCCCGAAAATAAGACCTCCCTGATAATAAGGCCACCCCGGAGCCCGCGCCGCCGCCAGGACAAGAAAAATAAGACCTCCCCTGAAAATAAGACCTAGCGCATCTTTGGGAGCAAAAATTAATATAAGACACTGTCTTATTTTCGGGGAAACACGGTATGCTTTCTAAGGGAGCTTGGTGTCTGCATGGCCTGCAGGGTCTGGGTCTCACTGGGCAAATTGGCCAATGGCACCAGTATGCTGGATCAGTGATTCTCAACCAGGGGTCTGGGCCCCATTGGGAGGCCGTGAGCAGATTTCAGGGAGTGCGCCAAGCATAGCCGGTATTAGACTCGCTAGGACCCACGGCAGAAAGCCAAAGCGCCACTGTGCAGGACTGCAGCCCCAGGGTCCCAAGCCCCACCACCCGGGGCTAAAGCCGAAGCCTGAGCAACTTAGCTTCGCAATGCCCCCTGTGGTATGGGGCCCTGGGCAGTTGCCCTGCTTGCTATCTCCTAATGCTGGTCTTGGCAGAAAACCAGTTGTTGTGGCACAGGTGGGCCATGGAGTTTGTATAGCATGTTGGGGGTCCTCAGAAAGGAAAAGGTTGAGAACCCCTGTGCTGAAGGAAGGAGTAGTTCAAGGGATCCCCCTAAGAATGGCTCCTCTGGTGGTATATGATACCTAGATCAGGACTGGCTGGAGCTATATTTCCCTGGACTCAGCCGTCAATCAGACCTTAGTCTCCAAGCTTTTCCCTCCTCCTAGGGTGTTCTCCAGGGTCCCCATGGCCTGGCTAGGACTCTCCCAGGCCTGATCATTGCAGAGGGGCAGCTTTTTTCAAAAGAGCTCAGCATGCTCATTTGTGGCCAGATGGTCAAGTGCTCAGCTCCCACTGAGGACCAGAGTCAGGAGCATATTTTCTGTAGCACTCCATTCCCACTGTGATGCTTATGGCCTGATTTTCCATAAGGCACTGAGCTCTTTTGGAAAATCTGGCCCTAATAGACAAATCAAAAAAGACAGAATGCTGGTAACTTGGCACCA
The DNA here is from genome assembly GCF_002925995.2 of Terrapene triunguis. Lineage (NCBI taxonomy): Eukaryota > Metazoa > Chordata > Testudines > Emydidae > Terrapene > Terrapene triunguis. Next base: position 118 of record NW_020670196.1, on the reverse strand, counting down.
CCTGTTAGTTCGGGGATGGAGGAGCCTAACCCCCCCCCCCCCCCAACCTTTGAAGCAAGAAATGTTCCCCCCCAGATCAGAGTGCCCCCTCACAGGCCAGAGAAGCCCAAGGCCTCCT
>NW_020670195.1:0-4491 GCF_002925995.2 Terrapene triunguis | reverse complement strand
GCTAAATGTGACCCGCAAAAGAAAAAAGATAGGGCTGGTGCCCTTTGATTGCTCCTTTTGTGATGTAGAAAGGAAGTCTGAAAGGTTTTTACTCAAAGTTTTTTCCCTGCTTGTTTTTTACATCAGAAATTCAGGGCTTGTCTACTCTATTTATCCTGAAGGACTCTAGGGGTGACTGGAGAACCAGTGAGTTAATTACATCAGAGACACTGTGCAAGTGAAATTTCATCAGCTGAAAAAAAGTCAGATTGTTTAAAACTCGGTGGGTTTTTTGGTTTCTTTTTCGTTAACACCAATTTAACTCATGTGCCTAAGAAGCACTTGGGAGAAGAGATATCTTTGCTGAAGATTCAATATCTTTCCCCTCTAGGTAAAGACTGAGAAAGTTCCTAATCCACATCTGAGACCTCTATGACTTCTCCAGCAAAACTAGAGAAGAAAACTAGACTTGACATTCCTGATATTTCGAGATGCGGGGGAGAGGGGAGACCATTTTTCCCTTTCTTTGCACAACTCTATCTTTCTTTTCTTTGAATGAAAGCCCCATCCCCATCCTTTGGCATGATACTTCTGGATATGAGGTGAGTTCTTCTACCCTTCCTCATTGCTGTTGACAATATGGGTGGGACACTCTGAAAGGAGGAAAACAGACACTGATACATGATCATTGCTGCAAAAGTAACAACTTGCAGCCTGTGGACTCTATTAACTGTTGATGGAGGAGGAAAACATGGACGTCAGGAGGACCGAGACAATGTCCTTTTGCTAACGGGAGCATAACCTGGCAGAGTTGCATATGAGGATGGCACTAAAGGAAGGATGTCCCAAGCTATTGGTGCAATGTAGTTAGTGACTGAGAGGCTACTTGCCCAGTTTGCCATAAGAGCACTGTCAGATGCGTTGGTTTCATGCTGACCGAGGAAGGACCCATGTTGCATTTCAAAAGCAGCAAAGCCAAATAGCTGCAGCCAGCAAAGTGTGAGATTTAATTATCGATGCCTGCCCTCCATGAGCTGCCAGAAAGCTTTGTAAGTGTCACTTGGTTAATCCCAAGTAAGAGCTGGCAGCCGCAGGCCACCCGAGTGTGAGAATTTAACTTGTGCCAAGAAGGCTGTTTGTTAATGCAGCAGCCACAAGAGCGTGTGTGTCTGGGATACAGTGAGGTTTTAGCATCCCCATGGAGAATACTGCACTTGAGCATCCTACTACCTAGAGTACAGGGAGCCTGCAGATATGCTTTCTGTTTAACCCCTGTATATCCCCCACCTCCCCCCGCCATCCGTCCCTAGTGCCTGTCACAGCTGTGCATGACTTGGGACATTGGAGTATTGGGTATCTCTAATCGTACTGCTGTGATGGCTGCCATCTTGGCTGAATCACCGGGGATTGAATCAGCTGCCTCCAGAGCTAAAAGCACAAACTGCTACAGCTTGAGCTAAAGAGGCAAGGTTCCCTAGTAGAGGCTATAACAGACTCACATCCTCTGTGGATTGGGCACAGAAGCGGACCTATAACACCCACTCACCAGTGGATTACATTACTCACAATCTTGTGTTAAACCAGATTAGTTAACACAGTACAAACCCCTGGTGTAGACACGTTTATTCTGCTTTAAGACTATTTCAGGAATGGTCTACACACCATCTGTGCATCGATTTATAGCAATATAATTAAATCAGTGCAATCCCTAGAGTGGGTGCAGTTATATCAATATAAAGAAGTTGCTATCAGAATGGCTTGTTGTGGTAAATTTAGTTAAAGATTTGGAACATCTGTTTATCGATATTAACTTTAACTAACCTTTTTTTAAAAGAAGTCTCCCTCTGAAACACCTTGGTGGGATAGGTTTTTGTTCAATCAAGAATGCCCCAGAAATACCCAGCATCCCATGGCAAACCATGCTTTCTGTAATGCCATTGTCCGACGGAAGCTGTGATATCTTTAGTGGGATACAATAGAGGTTGTGCCAACTGAACTGTCTCACTTTTAATTCATGTAAAACCTGTATGTATACCAGCCCGAAATTCAGTTTGGCTTAAATCCGATCCTGATCAACCTAAATTAAACTGAAATTAGCCTGGTTTAAACCAAAATAAGAGTGACCACACACCCTTCTGCAGCCACTTAACTAGACCTCTTTAAAATTACACTTAGGGCTTGGCTACACTTGCAAGTTAGAGTGCATTAAAGCAGCCCCAGGCGCCCTAACTCCCAATGCATCCACACTGGCAAGGCACGTAGAGCGCCCGGATTCTGCAGCTGGAGCGTTCTTGGTAATCCAGCTCCATGAGAAGCATAACGCTTGCTGCGCCCCAGCTGAAACGCCTGGGCGTCAGTGTGAACGAGGTGTTGCATTACTACGCTGTGATTGGCCTCTGGAAATGTCCCATAATCCCCTGAAGTCAAGTGGCCACTCTTGTCATTGTTTTGGAATCGGCTGTAGGAATCCGGATATCCCCTTTCAAAGCTCCTTTTCTGTCAGCCGGCATGCTTATCTGCTCCGGGACAAAGCAACCATTACCGTGGAATGCTGTTGCTGTGAGTGAGTGAGTGTGAGAGAGAAAGGCCAGGGGAAAGGAGGGTCTGCTGCTGTCTGAACTTACAAGACAGAATGCTGACACACTCTCAGCCCCCCAAAACACACTGTATCTCCCCCCACATACACACAACACACTGCTTGTCACAATCCACCCTCCCCCATTTGAAAAGCATGTTGCAGCCACTGGCACACTGGGACAGCTACCACAATGCACTGCTCTCTGTGGCGTTGCAAGAGCTGCTAATGTGGCCATGCCAGTGCGCTTGAATCTGACAGTGTAAACACACAGCAGCGTTTTCCCTGCTGCGGTCTCCAAAGGCTGGTTTAACTCCCAGCGCTCTAAATCTGCAAGTGTAGCCATGCCCTTAATGTTAACCCAGTGTAACTCTCTGGTTAGATTAAACCCTTATGCCTTGTTGTAGAGAGGCGGTCTGGCTCCCCACCGCCCCGGAGGGGGACGAGCCTCCCTGGACACCAAAGTGGGCAGAGCCAGTAAACCCTGCGCCTGCCCCTCAGAGGTCAAGGCGCAGGACAGGAAGTATAAAAGCCCAGAGCTCACTTGACGCTTAGCCACCGGAGAGACCAGACGCCTGTGGTGTAGCTCCCAGGGGGAAACCACGGCAGCTGAACGGCGGACTGGCCAGACCAGCCAATGCCTGATGCTAGCCCGAGACCAGAGACGCTACCAAGCCTACCACTCACCCATTACCCTGAGGAACTGCCAAACCAACCGCTCGCCAGCTACCCCAAGGAGCCCATGGTGTGTGACCCCATGGAGGACACCGTATGGACCCAGGTACCTCTAGAGGGGGAGGTGGGAAGTAGCCCGGGGGCAGCCGACCCGAGTCTGGCTGCAACACTGCCAGAGCCAATGTCACTGTGTTGCGGTCAGGATCCCCACTGACACAGCAGTGGGTTTTCTGCCGCTGCTAGGATCCCGGTCTGGGACGCAGTGGAGTGGGAAGGCCTGCGTCCCCCCTGCCACCCACCGCGCGGGTAGCAATCTCCCCCTCTCTCCGGCTGATCAAAGCCAGGAGCCTGGGGATTTGCTCTTGAACCTGTTTGCTCAGCCCCTGTCTGAGGGCCTGAGCTATTGACTGTTTGTCGCCCCACCCTGACCCAGGACCTGGGCTTGCTAATATTGAACCTGTTTGCTCAAACCCTGCCTGAGGGCTTGAGCTATTGACTGTTTGTCACCCCACCCTGACCCAGGACCTGGGCTTGCTAATATTGAACCTGTTTGCTCAGCCCCTGCCTGAGGGCCTGAGCTACTGACTGTTTGTTGCCCCGCCCTGACCCAGGACCTGGGCTTGCTAATATTGAACCAGTTTGCTCAGCCCCTGCCAGAGGGCCGCATAGCCAAGCTAATTCCCCGACACACCTGACCCAAGTAGCGAGGCGGTCTAGCTCCCCGGAGGGGGACGAGCCCTGGCCGAACCGCCCTACACTTGTCTGCACTTAAAAGTTTTGCCATGGCAGCTATGCCAGGATAGAGTGTGATTTTTTGTTACCAATGTAACTATGCTGATAAAAGCTCTAGCAAAGATGCTGTTTTACTGGTATAAGCATGGTTATATTGGTATAATTCAGGGGTTCTCAATCTGCAGGTCAGGACCCCTCAGGGGGTCGTGCGGTTATTACATGGGGGGTCGCGAACTGTCAGCCTCCACCCCAAACCCTGCTTTGCCTCCAGCATTTATAATGGTGTTAAATAGATAGAGTATTTTTAATTAATAAGGGGGGTTGCACTCAGAGGCTTGCGATGTGAAAGGGGTCACCAGTACAAAAGTTTGAGAACCACTGGTATAACTTGTGTTGGTTCCCTGGGTATAACCACACTGGCAAAACCCTCCTAGTGTAGAGAAGGCCTGAATGTGAAACACTGACTGTTGGAATCGAACCTCACGAGCACTTGGGTGTGGGAAAAGAGGATGGGAGAGGGGAGTAGTGGG
>NW_020670194.1:0-7109 GCF_002925995.2 Terrapene triunguis | reverse complement strand
CGTTGTCCTATGCTCCTGGCTATAGGATTTTTCATTGATCCCTTTAGTTTCCTTTATCATCTGCATTTCCTAACTGCAGACTTGGATTCATTGCCAACAATTTACTCATTTTTTTTCTTTTGTTATATCTGTTTTTTAATGCTGCTTTTATTTCCCTCCTTTATCTGGATTTATTTATTTCATTTGTTAACCCCTTCTAGCCTTAAAATCTATGAACAAGATTAAGTGAGACAGAACTATGGAGTTTGCAATAGCTTTGCTGGAATTCCAGCTTTATACTTGGCAGGGAGATGTTTTCTCAGTTGGTTTAACTTCTTCCTCACCTGTGTGGGTGTCTTTTGAGAGTTTCCTTTCCTTGAAGTCCTGGAAACTTGGGACCCATAGATCTTCCCATTTTGCCATTTGGATGAGCACAGCAGAGTCAGCAATTCCACTCACTGCAAAGCAAAGAGGCCCGTTCAGTATCCCCCAAATAGATTTTACCTGCAGTGGTCCATGATGTAGGCTCATCCCTTTCATGGGTGGAGGTTGATATGTATTTGCATAAATGGGAAAATGGATACAGAAACTAGGTCCATCTATTCCAGTTCCCTGTCTACGACAGTAGCCAGTAAAAGATGTTTCAGAGGATGATGTAAGAACCCCACAGTAGCAGATATGGGACATTCTGCCCCCACCCTTCCAATAGGTCTCACAGAATCATAGAAATGTAGGGCTGGAAGTGATCTCAAGGGCTCATTTAGTTCAGCTGAGCCCCTCCTCAGCCCCCCCATGCAGGACCAAGTATACCTAGACCATCCCTGACAAGCGTTTGTCCAGCCTGTTCTTAAAAACCAACCTTGGAAGCCTGTTCCAATACTTAACCACCCGTATAATTAGAAAGTTTTTTCCTAATATACGACAAAACTTCCTTGCTGCAGATTAAGCCAATTACTTCTTGTCCTACCTTCAGTGGACATGGAGAACAATTGATCACCACTCTCTTTATAACAGCACTTAATATATTCGAGGACTTCTCATATTTCCACTGTCTTCTTTTCCCAAGACTAAACATGCCCAGATTTTCCCCAACATTTCCTCATAGGTCAGGCTGTCTAAACCTTTTATCATTTTTGTTGCTTTCCCCTGGACTCTCTCCAATTCAAGTGTGGTACCCAAAACTGGACATGATATTTCAGCTGAGTAGCGTAGAACAACTACCTCCAGTGTCTTACATACAACACTCCTGTTAATACGCCCCAGAATGATATTAGTGTTTTTTGCAACTGCATCGCATTGTTGGCTCAAGTTCAGTTTATGATCTGCTACAATATCCAGATCCTTTTCTGCAGGACTACCACCTAGCCAGTTATTCCCCATTTTGTATCTGTGCATTTGATTTTTCCTTTCTAGGTGTAGTACTTTGCACTTGTCTTTATTGAATTTCATCTTACTGATTTCAGACTCCAATTTGTCCAGGTCATTTTGAATTCTAATCCTGTCCTCCAAAGTGCCTGCAACCCCTACCAGATTGGTGCTGCTTGTAAATTTTATAATCATACTATCCACTCCATTATTCAAATCATGAATGAAAAAGTGGAATAGTACCAGACCCAGGACAATGTCATCCCAGTCTGACAATGAACCGCTGATAACTAGTCTTTGAGTTTTGTCTTTCAACAAGTTGTGCACACACCTTACAGTAAATTAATCTAGACCACATTTCCCTAGTTAGCTTGACTTTTGGCACAGTCCCACATGACATTCCCATAAGCAATCTACTCTTTGCACTTAAGCAAAGTAAGCAGTCCTGGGAGAAGAGGGAAGGTCCTTTCATGGATCAGTAAACGGTTAAAAGATAGGAAACAAAAGGTAGGAATAAATGGACAGTTTCCACAGTGGAGAGAGGTAAATAGCGGGGTCCTCCAAGGCCTGGGACAAGTGCTGTTCAACATATTTATAAATGATCTGGAAACGGAGGTGAACACTGCACTGCGGACAATACAAAATAACTCAAGATAGTTCAGTCCAAAGCTGACTGCAGAGTTACAAAGGGATCTCACAAAACTGGGTGACTGGGCAACAAAATGGCAGATGAACTTCAATGTTGATATGTGCGAAGTGCTCAGTGGAAAACATAATCCCAACTACATATACAAAATGTGGCCGTCTAAACTATTTGTTAGCACTCAAGGAAAAGATCTGGGAGTCATCATGGAGTTTTTGAAAACATTCGCTCCATGTGTTGCCGCAGTCAAAAAAGCTAGCAGAATGTTAGGAACGGGATAGATAATAAGACAGAAAATAGCTAATGCCACTACATAAAATCCATGATACACCCACACCTTGAATACTGCATGCAATTCTGGTCATCTTATCTCAAAAAAGATATATTAGAATTGGAAAAAGTACAGAGAAAGGCAACAAAAATGATTAGGGGTATAGAACAGCTTCCATCTGAGGAGATATTTAAAAGACTGTTCATCTTAGAAAAGAGATGACTAAGGGGGAATATGATAAAGGTCTATAAAATCATGACTGGTGTGGAGAAAGTGAATAAGGAAGTGTTATTTATCCCTTCACACAAAAACAGAACCAGAGGTCACCAAATGAAATTAACAGGCAGCAGATTTAAAAAGAAAACGTAAAGGAACTACTTCTTCACACAATGTTCAGTCAACTGTGGAACTCATTGAAAGTGGATATTGTAAAGGCCAAAAGTATAACTGGGTTCAAAAAAGAATGAGAGAAGTTCATGGAGGATCAGTACATCAATGGCTATTAGCCAAGATGTAAAGGATGCAACCCCGTGCTCCCTAAACCAGTGATTGCCATAAACTGGGACTGGACAATAGGGGATGGATTACTTGATAACTGCCCTGTTCTGTATCAGAGGGGTAGCCGTGTTAGTCTGAATCTGTAAAAAGCAACAGAGGGTCCTGTGGCACCTTTAAGACTAACAGAAGTATTGGGAGCATAAGCTTTCGTGGGTAAGAACCTCACTTCTTCAGATGCAAGTCCCTTGCAAGTCACTTCTTCAGATGCAAGAAGTGAGGTTCTTACCCACGAAAGCTTATGCTCCCAATACTTCTGTTAGTCTTAAAGGTGCCACAGGACCCTCTGTTGCTTCTTGCCCTGTTCTGTTCATTCCCTCTGAAGTATCTGGCACCAGCCCCTGTCAGAAGACAGGATACTGGGGTAGATGGACCATTGATCTGACACAGTATGGCCATTCTTATGTCCATAGACCATAACCTCATTAAAGAAGGACATTACTTTGTTTTGGCATGATTTGTTATTGACAAATCCATGTTGGCTATTATTTGTTACCCTATTTTCCTCTAGGTGTTTACAAATTGTTTAATAATTTATTCCTGTATCTTCCCATGTATCAAAGTTAGACTGACTGGTCTATAAATCCTCAGGTCCTATTTGTTCCTCCTTTTAAAGATAGGCATTATGTTTGGGTCCTTCTCCAGTCCTCTGGGACCTCACCCCCTTCTCCATGAGCTCTTGAAGATAATCACTAATGGTTCTCTAAGATTGCTTCATCTAGTTCAGGGGTGGCCAGCCTGAGAAGGAGCCAGAATTTACTACTATACATTGCCAAAGAGCCACAGTAATCATCCATAGGCTTGATCCTAAGGATACATGATCCATCCCATCATCCATAGACTTATGGTCCATTTCATCAGTCCCTGCCAACTTGAATACATCTAAATATTCTTTAACATGTTCTTTCCCTATTCTGACTTGTGTACCTTCCCCCTTGTTGTTAAAACTGTTACGCATCAGAGGGCAACTTTCTACAATATTTTTGGGAGACCCCATATTGTATTAAGTGCTGTGGCAAGCTGCCACAGTCAATGAGGCCTACAAAATAATGGGTTTAAAACAATTCTATAAATTCTGCTATCCTGACCTAAAACCAGGGTTAGTAGACAAAGATCACAGAGATAAAACTGTAGTTGGGAAATTGGCAGGCCATTATGTGGAGAGTCAACCTGGGTTTGATAGAAAACCTAGCAATGAAGGAATGGGACCAGATCACAGGGACTGAACGCAAGCAGAGGCCCACACCTGGCAGCAGGGAAGCCCTGGGATGGGTGGGACAAAGCAGTGTCTCATCTGTGATCAGCCATGTCAATTTGCCTGGGATTGCCTGCTCCGCCCAGTGCAATGCTCGAAAAGCCAGCTGCAACCCCAACCTCACAGAGTTAACTGGGTGACAATCTCCAGAGGGAGGGAGTCACATAGTACACTGATGGCATACAATGTTAATGCTGAGCCAGTCACACCCCAAACTACTGCCCATGTGTCATGCTGCACTCTCTTAGGTGCAGACCCATTGGACCCTCAGTGGGAATAGAAGGTGGCAGTCAATGGGGAGACATTCACTGAATGGAGAGATACCAGGAGAGATAGTTAAGCTCCATGTCCTGAAACACCATCAAATGCTCTCAGGGTGTGAAATGTGGGTAAAAACTCCCGGTATAAGAGCCTTCACTCAACCTAAACCACAGGTTTCTATACAGACTCAGGAAGGGTCAGGGCACAAGGGGTAGGTGCATTGTCATATATTCCATATTCTTTGCTTTGGGGAATAATATGGCTCTAAAAACAGAAGAGGTGAATCAGACCCCCTCTGCTAACTCCAGGCCTTCAAGGGACTGTGTTAGCCAGAATGCTAACGGAGTAGTTGAAAAGGTGGTGTTGGGGGTGGGAGTAGGGAAGGGTCATATCCTCCCTGCCAGTATCCAAGAGGAATCAGGTTATTTTCTCAGTATATGCAAACAAATACCTGAGGAGAAGGTGGGTGAGATAGCCACCTACTCCAGGGGAGCGAGGAGACCTATTGAATTAAAGGGAAACCCTCTGGGTCCTGAAGCCCAGGCCAGGGAAATAACTTCTCTGACTACTCTTACCAGGGAACCAGAGGAAGTACAGAGCATGGGGATGGCAGTGACTCCAGCCAAAAGTAGGGAAACTCAAGCAAATCCAGTGCACTGCTCAATCTATGACACCCACCCAAGGGTGGGAAATGCCCAAGTGTAAGACAGCTGCTTGGGAGATGACAACAGTAACTACAGCCAGGAAAGAAGGGGAAATTCTCCCCAGAGTCTGTGACTGCCTGATGGTCTGTGAAAATGTAAAGGACCCTGAGCCCGGTGGAGGAAAATCTGTTGCACTCCTTGACTCAATATGAGCATTGACCTGCTTAACCCAGGGTTGTGAGTTCAATCCTTGAGGGGGCCATTTAGGGATCTGGGGTAAAAATCTGTCTGGGGATTAGTCCTGCTTTGAGCAGGAGGTTGGACTAGATGACCTCCTGAGGTCCCTTCCAACCCTGACATTCTATGATTCTAATATACAGAGATGAACAGGCCACCCCATTGGGATGGGGGATCAATACTCCTCCCATTCTCCCACAGAAGCTGAGGTAAAGCCACAGGAGTCCCCGGGGCCCCAACCTCTGAGGAGGTGGCCTAAAGAAAGGAATTTGGCTATGGGGGATGTTTCAAGGATCTCTCTTGTCCAACCCCTCTGCTGTTAAAGCAATGCCTGGTTGAGAGCCGCTTCACAGGGAGGCAGCCTTGCTTGATTTCTCTCCTTTGTCCAAAGAATACGTGGGGACTCAGCCCACTGCCAGAGGAGCTGATACCTTGAGGGACAAAGGGACACCACACACGCTCCCTAAAAACCAGATGGAAGGTGGGAGTGGGAGGACCAGGTCTCAAGTTGACACCCAAAGGTTTTGGGGGAACAAGGGCAAGAGGGGAAAAGCAGGAGCTTCACCCTGTAGGTTCTAAACAGGAGAAATTATACAGGATGATTGTTAAACAACTGTACAGATTTCTGAGGGATGTATGCTGACTTGCTAGCAGAATGTTTATGACATGCATAGGTGAAATATTAACTTATGAAAGGTAATGGCTTAAACTCCATTCAGGGAATAAACCCTTGGATTCCTCTAGGATGCCGGTCAAGCATCACAGTTACACCCACTTATTTAGGGAGGAGATGAGACAGACAAGGTAACTTCCTACAATATCTATGGAAGACTATATCATATTAAGTATATAAATGGTTTATGTATCATTGTGGGCCAGGGATTGTATACACTCCATGGTGGGGAGATGGATACCACAGCTCCTCCAGGAAGTGAAAACCGTAATAAATGATTAAGACAAATCACTCATGTTATAACATCTCCAGAGAGGTACCATTTCCTAGGGAAGCTCATATATTCTGATTCAATCCGGATTCTCCACAGACCAACAGACAAAAAATGGACTTCCGGATAAGTAGCTCAATAAATAGGAACTTTTTTTTTTCTTTTATCTAAAGAATAAATGTTCTTGCTTAGAAAGAGCTGTGTGATTGCTCTCCAAGGATTATGGAAGTTAAGACAGGCAGACAGTTTGCTGGAGACATCACAGTGTAATCTAGGGAGCCGTGCAGCCTTAAAACCCTTGGTCAAGAGAGAATAAGACATGCATGTCCGTCCAAGAGAGGGGATGTCTCAGAGCCAGAAACTTTTAAGTGGGTGCCTTGAGGGACCACAGAGAGGGAATGCAGGCGCAGTTACCCTGAAACTGACAATCTTAGTGAAGAATGAAGCAAAACAGAAGTTAAGCATCTCAGCCTTCTTGATGTCACCTGTTCTGAGCTGCTAGGTAGCGGACCTACACTTCCCTTCACCCTTCCTCTTGCTCTTAATGTATTTTAGAAACTCCTCTTATTACCTCATGTCCCTTGCTAGGCATAACTCATTTCCTGCCTTAGCCTTTCTGATTTTGTCCCTGTGGGCTTGTGCTATTCATTGGCACATCCCCTTAGCAAACTGTCCCCATTTCCACTTTTTGTAGGATTCCTTTTTGATGTTCAGGTTAGGAACCTGCACCTCATGGAGCCATATGGGCCTCCCCGTCCTGCTCCTTCCTTCAGATCCAGTCCCATCCTCCTCCTCCTCCGCCAGCCCATTGCTCATTTGCCCGACCTAAGTGTGCCAGGCGGGGCCAGCTGGCGCCCCGGCCGAGCGAGGGGGAGGAAGCGGGGGGCGGCCCCGGCCGAGCGAGGGGGAAGAAGGGGGGGCGGCCCCGGCCGAGCGAGGGGGAAGAAGGGGGGGG
>NW_020670193.1:0-4523 GCF_002925995.2 Terrapene triunguis | reverse complement strand
TAAGGATTATGGTAATGTGCAAAATACTGTTGCCAAAATAATGCCCGGAATTTCTGCACCATTTTTCATTGGGAGAGGATATTTATTCCTATAAAAATAGAAAACTCTCCCAAAGCCATTTTTTCTTTTGATGGACCTTTCTTCTTAGCAACTTCTTTTGCAATATTCCACAGGGACTAGATTCTATGACCTAAGAAATCAATATTTGTCCATTGGTGCCTCTTGTCTTCTCTCTGATACTATTAAACAACTGATTATGTTTTCTTTTCAGCGAACCTACTCTACCTTTTCAAGGAAGGTAATGTGACACCTTCTTACAATACATTCAACGTTTGTATTATATGTAACCATCTGACATTTTCAAAATGTGTTTTTTTACATTCTTCATTTCCCTGAGTTGTTTATGTACCATTATTGTCCACTGTGTTCTGGAAAAATACATCTGGATGTATCAGTCTTTACCAGATTTACTTTCCAGGTTTTATTAATGATTTTCAGTCCCTTTCATAGTTCCTTGCTGAGAATGACAACTCAATCCTACAATGATTTACCTGTTCTGTTGCAAGTGACTTTATAGTAGTGTATGTATCTTTTTATTAATAATCTACTGCAATGTATTTAGAATTCACCAGTCTTATTTAAATCTAATTTAAATAGATATTAGAGACGTTTAAGGCCAGATTATTAGATGGTGAAAATACATGTACTGGCACCGATTTCAATGGAGCTTCACCAGTATATACTAGTTGATACTCTAATCCGATAATGTCAGGCTGTGATGCTGACAGTGCACTGAATTATATTACACTTGGTTGCATAGGAGACAGAATGAAAGCAGATACAGTACTTTGTATTATTTTCATTTAGTTTAGAAGGACAGATGATCCACTACTGTCATCTGTGTTTAACCAAGTAGACCTGAGCAAACGATTCACAACAAATACCATATCTGATGACTTTATCCTTTGTTTCTACTTCCAGAATATCCAATGAGGTTGTGATTTCCTCAGATGAATTTTTTCTTTGGAATTATTTTAGGTAATTGTTTAAAACATTATGTATTGTTTGTGAACAAGTCTTTGGCCAGGTGGACACATGCTGGAAGGTTTTGAGTGTGGTCTGTATTGTGACTGGGGAGACAGGAGACCAGCAAGGAGTAGGTGAATGTGAAATTATCCCATATCTCCCCTAGTGGTGGTGGAGGGACTATGAAACGATGATACTGGTTTGAGTTTGCCTTGGAAGAAGACAGATGCCTCCATCTCTGGAGGAGGGCTCAAGTCATGTTCAATGAGCAGAGGTAAGTGTGCCCAGGAGCCCTGGGGAAATAGGGAGCGAGACTGTCAATGTCAGAAGGGGAATAAATAGTCAACCCTGGAGGTGGGGAGTTGAGAACATCAAGGGTGAGACCATCAACCCAGGATGGGAAAGTGGGAGAGACCATCAACCTCAGGGGGAAGGTGAAACTATCAATTTCGGAGAGGGAGTGGAAAGTGGGATCCCCTACCTCAGAGAAAGGGGATAGGTGAGACAGTCAACCTTATGGGGAAGGGTGGTGATACCAGTAGAAGGAAGGATGAATCTGGTCCCTGGCATTGTAATCTCTGACATAATCTCTACAATATTTTAATGACTTGGTAACACTTGATCCCTTGAGTCTGATTGGTGACTGAGCTACAGGTATCAGAGTAATTTTCATTTTATTACATTTGTTGTGGGTGCATTATCAGATACATTAAATTTCAGCATATTCACTATCCAAGATGAGTTCAGATATGATTTATAGGGTTGGTTGTCAGTCAAGGAACAGAATCAATACCTTACCCAGCAAAACACTCTCTCCCACTCTTCTTTTCCCAGCCCCTGAAAACACATCCCACCATAAAGAATCAATGATAAACTTTAATTTCAAAATACGACTGATCCACTTATCAAAGAATCTGTGTGTGCTTTTGCTCTCTGCCTCTGTAGACCCTGGCGTAATTCTCATCCCCCTCTTTGGAGAATAGCTTAATTTATTGTCCGTAATGGTTTATTCCCCATCATTAAAACTAAGCTTCAAGTTTAAATTATTTATACAATTAGACAGCAAAAATTCCATATGCTCAACTGCCAGTTAGTGCCATTTGCCTTTGCGTGAACATCTACATTAACACAGGATGAGTTGAGACTTGTAGTCATAGCTTGCAGATTATCCAAAAGATGGTTTACCACAAATGTCCTAACTAAACATACCTAGCCCGATCCTGTTCTCACTCGTGCTGGTTTAGCAAAGATGCATCTCCAGTGAGTTGTCCCTCATTTACACTGTGGATGTGAGATCATAATCAGCCACACCAACTAGAAGAGGAAGAAAGCAAAGAGCTTTTTGAGTTAGTTGTTGGACAAAATAGCACACTTGGTAAGCCAGATTGGCCACTGGCTTGCATTTTGTGTAGTCATTTATGCAAATGCAAAGTAGGTGTAAAATGCTACCTCTCTGATCCGTTAAACTCTTACATCCACTTGGCAGAGGTATAAATGATTGAACAAGGTGAAAGACAGTGGAGAATCAAGCCCATTATTAATAAAGCAGAGCTTTTCACTTTGGAACATGGGGACAGGCTTTCAGAAATGCTCAGTAACTCCTATTGTGACATACATGGCCAGATTCTCAAACAGGATCCACACGCTGAGCTCTTCTGAAAATTTGGCCTACAGTGTGTAGTTCTGGTTTTTGCATTTCTGATTTTCTTTCGTCTGGTTTCTGTAAAAGCCACTGGATGCTCAAAGAGATCTGCAAGAAAAAAACAGAGCAAAACCATACACATTTTCCAGGAGCTCCTGGAAAAAACTAATTTCCTTCCAAAACTAATTTTGTGTTAAGCTACCCTTCCCTTAAAACGGATATCTTTCCCACTGGATTTATATACCTCACAAATTCTCTGATGCTCTGTTAACAAGCTGAGGCTGTGTGGTCAGTTTAGCTTTTGGAAGTGGTACCTCCAGGAATAATGACATGAGAGGCTATGTGTCTACACTGCAAAGAAAAACCCATGGCACTGAGCCCAGGACCATTGACTCAGACTTTCAGGGCTAAAAATGACAGTGTAAATATTCCCGCTCGGGCTGGAGCCCCAGCACTGAAACCCAGTGGGAGGGATGGTCTTGGTACCCAGGCTGCAGCCTGGGAGGGAACATCTACACTGCTATTTTTAGCCCCACAGCCCAAACCCTGTGAGCCCAAGTCAATTGATCTGGGCTCTGAGACTCAGCATCATGTGTTGTTGTTTGTAGTGTAGACATATCTTAAGATAGCAGCTGCAGTCAACTGTAAGTAGCAAGAGGGGATGGTTCTGAATATGAACTCCAATCTAAAGTCTTTGAAATCTAAACACTTTGAAATGTGGATATCAGATGTGTGATTAGGGTGTATATAATTTGCCAAACTAGATTATCAGAAATGACCACCTTCATATTTTTCAGGTGACAGACATTCAGAAATGAATCCATCAGTGATTTTTCTTGTTCAGGGCCAACTCTAAATAACAGGACATTTGGGATGTTTTGTTTACTTACTAGTTAATTAGAATAATAGATTTAAGGCTGTAACATATTAAGTTATCCAATGACTGAATTATTTCCAAATGTAGGAAAATACATTGGAATTTGCTCTACCAAATGAGAACATTGCTCTGGTAAACAGCCTCCACCAGTGATCAATACATGATGCTTTAGAGGAAGATAAGAAACAAAAACAAATAATAAACCAACACTGCATCCTCCACAAAACCTCTAAAATGAAACCGTGGCTATCCTCATTGGATTGTACAGAAATTCCTCCAATCAAAAATGAATATAGTTAAACATTTCTCACATAGATCTGGATTCATCATCAGAATTCAGAGGCAGATACACATTTTGGTGTGCTCAAAGAATGGAAAGGGTAAATATTCAGTATATATTTTTTCTTTTAAACTAGAAGCAAGCACATTCTTAAATATCAAACCAATTATCTTACTTGAGAGGAGGAAAAAATATAGAACATTTCTGACTTCTTCAAAATAGCCTTACATGCACATTGAGAAAATGCCTGAAAGGGACTTCAGTCAATCTTGCTTTATTAGTTGCTCTTGAAGAAGCATTTTTCAGAGATCTTGAGCTAGCAGTCAATAACATCACTCTTACTGACTCTAAGATACTTGTGGAGCTCCCTGGGCTCTATCATTTAAACACAATTGGTGCAGTACAAGTTTCAGCTCATTTTAAGCTATTATCTGATATGGAACATATACAGAATTCCCTACGGCTGATCTCTTTCTGCATTTTTATCACTCTTTGACACTCAGCATTTCAGGGATTTCGGATTGCAATATTTTTAAGCCAAATTCAGCAAGAAATGTTTCCTGAAGATATAGACTTCTGAAAATTATTGCTTCATATGGCAACTGAGCCTACCTACTTACCAACCACTGTCCCACCTCCTTTTTGATTATTGCCCTCTTGTCTAATGCTCTTGCTTCTAGATAATGTACGTAATAAGG
>NW_020670192.1:0-3927 GCF_002925995.2 Terrapene triunguis | reverse complement strand
TAAACGGTGGTCTAGTGCAGAACCAGAAAATAGCCACTCCCAGTTTAAGATCAAAAACAGAACCAAGAATCATTGGGAGTAGTCCAGTCCCAAGGGATTTGGGGTTCCTGATCTGGGCTCACCCCAAACATCCAGGATCAGCATTTTAGAAACAGCTAAAACCATTTCCCCACAATATGCCACCTCCATATAGTATTTGAAGGGTTCAGATAGGATTAGATATATGCAAGTAAGTCAGGTGTTTTGACTTCTTACCAACCTAGACAGAGCCTGAGGCTATGTTCAGTATGCAGGCAAAAAACTCTGGCAGAAATCAGGGGTAAGTGATTAAATAAGAAGCAAAGGACTAGGCTCAAAGTGGTGAATGCTGCCATCTTGCATTATTCTTAATTCCCAGAGTTTTGGGCAGGTGGGGTTTTTTTAGTTATAAAAATGAATAAATAAATAAAGCAAGGATGCTTTATTTCCTGACTTTGGTATTTCCAAGAACAATCACACATCAATGAGAAAATGCTATAATGTTATATGCAGAGATCCTTCAGTGCTTTCTATAAGCCCTAGCTCTGGATGTGATGTGCTAAGCCTATTGCAAATTGGTGAAGCAATGGGGTAAATGTGGATTTCTAGAGACAGCACCCTTACAGCTGTTTTCAGCTTTTTCCTCATGTTGCACTAGAGAGACACCCTAAAGCTCGAAGCATAAAAGATTGTGATTGAAAAATACAATAACAAATAACAACAGGAAGTGATAGGGTTATTATGAGGTGCAGTGTGTCTCCCTGAGGACAAAAGAAAATTAAACTTCAAACTTTTATGATGCCATACACCTTTTGTTTCTCTCCAGAAATGAAAATCAATGTATCAGGAAAGACGGGAAATGTGGAACGTTTTCTTTTGCTGTTGCTTAAACGGTATTCAACTGGTGGCTGCCCTTCAGCTTGAGCTGGACCTAATCACTGAGCAAGATTGTCCATGCATGAATGTTGAGATATTACTGGTAAAGCCCAGAATGTATTCTAGGAAGAGCACATACTTGTGACACATCTTTCTGCGAGATGGTGCGAGACACTAAAATGCCTAGGGGAGGCGAGGGTCTGTAATTAGTGCTGAATCTTTCTGATAACCTGGAAAGGGCCATTCATTGTGTGTGTACAACCAGCAGCCAACCAGTGGCCACAGCTTGAAGGCAAATAGGTCCGCTTGGCATTTCAGAGGGGCATGCGCACCTCATCTTCTTCCTGCAAATGTGTGTATGAATATATTACATGTAGTGGTCAGCACAAGGGCCAATTTGCTGGAAGGGAAGGCCAGGCTCTTTGAAGGAATGACTTGTATTGAAGTTGAGCCTGTAGAAGGAAGAGCCCCCACTCCAGTTAGATTTAGTGAGCTTTGGGGATTGTTGCGAGGCTACTCAGATCAGAAAGTTGCTGTTGTTCTTTGAAAGGTGTTCTTGGAGGGTGGGGGCTTGACGTTGATGATGCTCATGCCCCATGTGATACAGGCAAGAATCCATTATTAACTGGTTGCTGATTGCATAGTTGACCCCTACCTGTCACTCCACTTTCCTCACATTATAATTTCCCTGCTGGGTGTGCTTGGTTCTCCCAATTCCACACAGGCCAGGATACAGGGGAAATACCCATTCTGGCAAATTAGGCATTAATCAACCTGTGCTAAAGAGAGTTGGATCCACAGTCCTGTCCAGTCATTGGTAATGGGGTTCAGGAAGACTTACTTTGACTTCAGTGGGTCTAAGTGGGTTGGTCAGGCCCTGCATGATTAGGATTTAAATAATGAATGTGACTGCTGCCTGCCCACTTTCTCTGCTTTCAGGGTAGGTTGATTTAGTCTCCTGCCACTCGCAAAAAAAGATGATGATCACCACAGGCCTGTGAAATAGATGTATATGCTTGTGTAACTTTACCAGGCCTATCTATCGATAATCCTCATTTTAGAAAAACCTTTTCGGTGTCCAAATCCAAAACTACATTCATCAGGAAATAGCCCCTTGAGGAGGTAACAGGGAAGTGTCAGTGAATGCCAGTGCTGACAAATGCTCATTCAGAAGCAGATCTCTTGCTTTGGCCAGGTAACTGAGGACTCAAAGTCAGTATTTCAAATCCCCACAGCACTTGTGCTCTTTTTAGAAATGTAGAGATTTACTGGACAATTGAACACTAGAAAGTGGTTGAAATTCTCAGTTTTCTCCAGGATTTACCACCGGAGGAATACGTAATAGCTTCCAAGCTGACAAAGGAGGGAAAAATCTGCGTTGTAGCCAGTGGTCCAGTTGTCTGTTTCCTATCACACATTAGTGCTATTCTCGCCTGAATGAAAGATAAACCTGAATTACTGACTCATGGCAGATAAAATATATCATTAATAATTCCCACCCAATACCCCCAAAGAAAGAGAGCATTATGGGTTGAAAAGATGCCTATGTTATTAAAAAGAGAGGACAATGGCATTTATATGATCTTTAAAACTAAGTAATAATGACAGATGAAAGACTTGAATGAATGAAACAAGAGGTGATTTGCTAAAGTATTTCACAGCACTCTTTTCTTAGAAGCATTGCTAAATGGATTAAGAAGGAGCATATTTCGCCCAAGGAGAATGGTTTTTTATTCGTATTTCCAACATCCATGTGTTTTGGCTGGTTTTAATATATATTTGATCAAGAGGAGAAGATTGGGGGCTCCGTGGCATATAATAAAACATGATCGTTAAACACCAGATATGGAAACTAACAAATACAAATGATGTTGTCCAGCAGGAACAAGCTCTTTAATTAGAATATTTTTATTATTCTGAGGGGCTCACAGGAGTCTACTCTCAGCGTTTCCTTGAAAAAAACACGAGACAAAAAATAAACTTTATATTCTCAAATACAAATACAAGAAATGAATTGGTGAAAAACTCACAATTTGAGATTAACCAGTAATAAAGCACTCAGATGCTGGTTTCTGAAGCGATTTTTATTTTCAAACAGTTTGAAATCCCTTACAGCAGTAGAAACACTGGCATAATATTGTAATTGGCATCCCTGACCTGATTTATGTATATTGCAAAAAGCTTTTCACCACTCCTTTGAGAATGTCAATTTATCGCTCACAGAATGTGCCACCTCTTGATTGTAGGGTTCATGGTAAAACAGGCCTCCCAGAATTCCCTTGTCATTTGCTTTCAAGGTCTAAAGTTATTAAAAATACCTATTTAGCCTCTTCAATAAATGATCTGCATAGATATTGTAATGCTGAAAATTTTTTATTGTGGTGTGGAAATAAGTGAACCAGTTTACCTGCATTGGAGGACATAATAACCAAATCTTTATTAGTCTTGTACACTCTTAGATATTTTATATTTTTTTCAGAAAATTTAGAATGATCTCATTTAGCTCACTGTGTTTTCAGATTCATGAAATGTTATAATCGTGTATGCAATGCCCTGTAATCATATTTTAAACACATGCACTGTATGCTGTCGAGGCCATTTAAACAATACTTCTGGTACTCATCTAAGCCTAGAAATTATACTATAGCAAAATGAGACATATACACTAAGAGCAGCCTTTATATCTTGCAACAAAATTAATACTACTTCTGGCACCACTGGACACATCCTAGGCAAAACTTTATATTTAAAGAACATATTCACAATTATGACATAATTGGCTTCACAGAGACTTGGTGGGATAATTCACACAACTGGAATATCACTATAGAAAGATACAACTTGTTCAGGAAGGACAGGCAGGGAAAGTGTGCCTTGTATATCAAAGATATAGACACTTGCACTGAGGTTAAGATAAGAAGTAAGAGGCAGATCTGTTGAAAGTCTCTGGGTAAGGATAAGAGGAGTAAAAAGCAAGGGTGATGTCATGATAGAGGTCTTCTATAGACCACCTACACAGGAAAAAAGAAGTGC
>NW_020670191.1:0-3363 GCF_002925995.2 Terrapene triunguis | reverse complement strand
TTAATGCATTAGCAGAGCTGTACATGGGAGGTGAGGGCAGTGCCTTGTGTCTAGAGTACTCTCGCAGCACCCAGCTACAAGGAGCCTGGCTGCAGCCTGAGCCATTAGTCCCTCTCTTGCGTGAGCCGCAAATTCACACTAAAAGTGAAAGAAAACGAAGGTGACCTCAGTGCTCGGACTGACTGGAATAAACACCCGGGAGAGCTTTTAAAAAGGCTGAACTAGGCCAGGGCTTTTTAAAATGAATTCTATATCTGGTCTGCGGAGGGGGAGGGTGGAGGGCACTTGAACAAAGCACAAGAGATCTGAAGTGAATCCCAAGCCCCAGTGTGTTCAGAAGGAAGGTAAATTGCAGCATCCTTTGAATGCAACCCCTGGGGAATTACTGAAGTCTGTAACTTTCCAGTTGTTACTTCTCTCTCTCTTATGCCATGGAGTGGGTTGTTTAATCTCCATTTAATGTGTATTGAACCAGCTCTCAGTCTGCATAGCACAGAACATCCATCTCTGTATCCATTATGTTGAGTCCTGCCTGTCTGTGTTTATCATATCTTACCCTCTCCAACTCCAGATCCCCCACATGCCATCCTTCAAGTGTCTGGGCATCTTTTGCTCCTGGAGATAGAGCTTGTCTTTGAGGATTACACTAGAGGGCTTGATTCACTGACAGAGTAAAGGGTGGAGCAAAAGAGAAGCAAGAGAGGGGGGAGGGATAGCTCAGTGGTTTGAACATTGGCCTGCTAAACCCAGGGTTGGGAGTTCAATCCTTCAGGGGGCCATTTAGGGATCTGGGGCAAAATCAGTACTTGGTCCTGCTAGTGAAGGCAGGGGGTTGGACCTAATGACCTTTCAGGGTCCCTTCCAGTTCTATGAGATAGGCATATCTATCTCCATTTTTTTTTAAGAGTCCGCTACAGCAGTGGCTCTCAACCAGAGGTATGTGTATCCCTGGGGGTACTCAGAGGTCTTCCGGGGGGTACATCAACTCCTCTAGATATTTTCTTGGTTTTATAACAGGCTACAGAAAAAGCACTAGAGAAGTCAGTACAAATTAATATTTCATACAATGACTTGTATATAGAGCAGTATAACTATATCCATGGTTCTCAAACTGTGGGCAAGTTCCTTTTAATGGGGTTGCCAGGGCCGGTGTTAAACTTGCTGGGGCCCAGGGCAGAAAGCCGAAGCCCGAGCCTCCCTGCGCAGGGCTGAAGCCAAAGCCCGAGTTTTTAAATGAGGTGAAACTTGGGGTACATAAGACAAATCAGACTCCTGAAAGGGGGTACAGTAGTCTGGCAAGGTTGAGAGCCACTGCCCTATGGGCTGTGAGATTGCTGTGTCATTTGTACCCCCCTGCAATTCATTGAATAAATAATTGTCCTTAAACTCCTTAGTCAGGTTTTGATAGGACACTGGCATGTTTCTGATGTTTACACTGATGCAGCCGGGGTGTAAATGGGTATAAGATAGGTAGGAATTTGATCTGTAAAGGAGCCCCTCCTGCATATCCAGTAGCGCATACTGCTTCCCGGTAGAATGTAATGTCTGGGCCATTTGAGACACGCAGACTTGCAGCAGGCTGCATAGGGACACTGGTCTCTCCAATGGCCATGACAGAAGCATGATACAGCTTAACAAAATGGTCTCACTGCAAGGTGGGCGGCATGTCCAATGACCCCACAATCGATGCAGCTGTGACCCCCCTAACGGTGGCAACTGTCCACCATGGGGACCACTAGCAAAAAAATTCCTATATCCTCTAGCTTTAAAACACCTTTGTCCCCCAGGACAGGGTCACTGTCTTGGTCTGGCTGTATGACAACTGCTGGTTGCCACCAATGAAGTTACTTTTGGTAGGTGAGTGCCTGCACATCGGGCCCCTGCCTGCCATGGATACATCTAGCTACACCACACTACACTTAGTTGGCTCACACTGACTAAGAGCACTCAGATTATGCCCCCTTGTGCAGGACTGACTTGCCATGTAGACACGGTTTGCACACCAAAGGCCTGATTCACTGTTGCTCTACACCCTGTGTCATTACATCAGTGCAAATTGGGTATACAGTGCTACCCTTGACTTGGCAATGCAAAACCAGGCTCTAGGAATGGAAGAGAGCCCCCTGTATTCCACTGAAATAAAATCAGAGGGGAGAGAACCCTCCAAACAGTCCAGGAATCCCTCTCCAACAGGAAGGGGACCCAGTCCCACCACAGGAAGATCGCAATAGCCCCTTCCTACCATAAGGGGAAAGCTAGTCTGTGCAGGAGACGGCTCTCTCCCGGAGGCTGCTCTGAGACTGTGGAATGAATTCCCACAGGAACTGAGGACCACCCCAAATCTCCCCACTTTGCACTCGAAGTGCTGGGCGCACTTCTCCAACCTGCCTTCTCCATATAAACACTGAACATTAACAACCAGAAAACCGCTTCTCGGCACACACAATTCTACCCCAAGGAGAGACTGAACCACAGGGGGCAGGTTAGTCGTGTCGCTTGCTGCAGTACTAGACCGTGCTCCATGCTCCGGTACCGCGGCGACGGGGGCGGAATGAGAGCCTGGGCGAATAGAACAGCAGGAACGGGCCTGATTTCGCCTGGCCAGCCCCTGGCCCGTTGCATAAAGGGGATGCTGCAGAGAGGGGTGATGGAGGAGACAGCAATTACCTAGAAAAGCCCACCCAGGAAAGAGACCCGACAAAACAAAACAGAGCCATTGAAACAGCTTCACTGCAGCAAGCAAATCAGGGTGGGAATGAAATTAAATGGATCCTCTAAGCCACACAAAGCGTCTCCTGTTCTCAAGCCCCCTTACGGTAATGAAACACACCACTGCTGCTGCCCATGGAGTGCCACTTGGGAGGGAAAACAAGAGAGAGGTTACTCGGGTCCCTTTGCTACTCCATCGCCAGGCAGCCCAGCAAGGCTTCCTTTGGAGAGCTGTTGACCCTCCATTTCTCTTGCTTTTTGTCTTCCACGTTCCTCCTGTTTTGTTATTTATCCGTCTCACCGCTGCCTCCAGGCTTCCCACCTCCAATAGTGATGCCAGCTGAAAGCTGGACAGACTTAACAGGCTAAAGTGCTGCATGTTGTACACAGGCAGCGAATGCCTAGTTCTAATCCCAGCTCTACCACCGATTTGCTGGGTGACCTCGGACAAGTCACTTAACCGTTATGTGCCTCCGTTTCCTCATCTGTAAAATGGAGGCGATCCCTCACAAGAGTGTTAAGGCTCAGTTAGTGTCTGCAAAGCACTCCGAGGTTGCTAGACAAAAGGTGCTGTTTAATTGTGGGGGAGTATGATTATAAAGAGACGTGTAATGTTCATCACTTTAACTGCATGCTCAGGATGGGTTATTTAGC
>NW_020670190.1:0-1054 GCF_002925995.2 Terrapene triunguis | reverse complement strand
AGCTATATATACACACACACCATATATATAAAATAAAATATAAAGCAGATCCTGATTAAATTAAAGCTAAAGTATCAGATTCTTATTTGCATTAAGGCCATTTTATACAAATCAGACAGTGTAAAAAAAAGGGCCTTAAAAAGGAAGTAAATTAAGTCTATTTATGTCTGCTTTCAAGCCTTTTTCACTGCCAGATCACTGTTAAAGGGCCTTAGTGTAATGAGAAACAGGCCCCAAATCTTTGAAAAATAATTATAATTAGTAAGGTGTGATTAACTAAAAAATGAATTATGCATCTGGTTTAGTGGTACAGTGTTTCCCAGTGGAATATTACTGTATGTGGAGGATAAAGACTGTGAAAGTCCAATTATGCCATGTAGAAGAGGACTGAGGTCTTTGGTACATTCTTTATATTTTTTTCATAAAGGATCTATTTATTTACTTGTGTTCTGTTAAACTCCCCATACCTTCTATTATGCAGATTAATAGGCAGAGAAGGAAAAGGATTGATGGTAGTGATGGGTGAACCTAACATATTTGGAGATTTGGTTTGATTTGGCAAAGCAAAACGCCAAGGTTTGGATGCATATCTGGAGTTTCTAAGCATTACCCAAAATATCGAGGTTTCCCACTTCCTCTGTCTTCACACCCTGCCCCTTAAACTCTCCCTTTAACCTCTGCCTATGCTATGAGGAGTATATCCCCCTTCCTTCCCTGACAGAAGCACTTTTTAGCAGAGCCTCTGAGGACTTCTCTCTTCCAAAAATCTTTTGAGAAGAACCTCCTCACTCAGGCTTTCTTTGCCCTTAGGCCCCAATAGCAGCAGCAGGAGCGGAAATCTTCTGAGGGAGGCTTTGCCACCTTTCCTCCAGCAGAAACAGTGCTAGCCTAGCTCTGTCTATGTAAGTGATTGTGTGCTGGTATTCTCCTGTTACTGATGCAGGATTTGGAGCTTCCCAGGCAGGGCCGGCTTTAGCAAGAGCGGGGCCCAATTCCTGGGGGAGGGGCTTGCTGCAAGCCCCGCCCCCAGGAATCGAGCCGCGCTCCGGCCGGG